>NW_020921332.1:0-415 GCF_003984885.1 Neopelma chrysocephalum
GTACAATTCGTGCACAAAAGTGTGAACCTCTATCTGAAGAGATGCTCTTAGGCATTCCAAACCTTGGTATAATCTCATTCAGCAAGACTTTAGCCGCTCCTCTTGCTTCATTTGTTCTACATGGGAAATGTTCTCACACTTTCAAGCCCTTTATTGTTTAATTTATATTTATAAAAAGTTTATTTGTATTTTCCAACCCTATATTCAGAATTTCTTATACTCCAAGATCCTATATATAATACAGCTGAAAGTAATTTATATATTAACTAGGATTATTTTTCAATATATAGAAAAATAAGAAACGTTAGTTTTTAATATTTTTTGCACGCCCCCACAATGAGTTTTCAGGCATTTTTGGGCGCTGCCGTAAAGCGTCGCAGCCTCCACGTCGTGCCGGCCACGCTGCCGTAAAGCG
>NW_020921332.1:425-937 GCF_003984885.1 Neopelma chrysocephalum
AAAGCGTCGCAGCCTCCACGTCGTGCCGGCCACGCTGCCGTAAAGCGCGCGGAAGATGGCGGCGGTGACGGTGCGGGAGCCGCGGGCCGGGCCGGGCCCCGCGGGGCTGCATCGGGACTGGACGGCGGAGCCCGTCAGCACCGGCGTGAGTGCGCCGGGAGCCGCGGGGGGACCCGCTCGCGGGGCTGGGGGCGCGCGATGGGCTTGGGGGGTTACGGGGAAGGGAGGGCCCGCCGTGGGCAGGGGGCGGGCTGTGGGACGGAGGGTCCCCGGTGCGGGGCTGGGGAGGGGGTTGGGGGGGCAGCGAGAGCCCTCGTGGGGGCTGGTGATGGATATGGGGCACAAGGGACCCCAGAGTGGGGCTGGAGAGAGGGGCTGGGGGCTGGAGAGTTCCCCATAGGGGCTGGAAGGGGAATGTGTGTCAGAGGGACCCCGCCGGGGGATTCTGTGGGGAATGGGGGGCTGCTGTGGGGAGGGGCGTTCTGTGGGACAGGGGGAGTATGTGGGACAGG
>NW_020921333.1:0-415 GCF_003984885.1 Neopelma chrysocephalum
TGTGCGCCGCGATCGGCTCTAGGCGCGCAGCCGGGGCTCCCGGTCCTGGGGCCTTCGGTCTGGAAGGAATTCTCGACCGTATGCAATTTTAGCCCCCGGTCGGCAGGCGCGCCGGCCAGCCAACGACGGCCCTTTTTGCCCAGATGGAGGGGCCTGACCTTCCGGCTCTCGCCTGCTATTTGTGCGCCGTGATCAGCTCCACGCGCGCAGCTGGGGCTCCGGTCCTGGCACCTTCGGTCTGGAAGGAATCCTCGACCGTATGCAACTTTAGCTCCCAGTCGACCCGCGCGCCGGCCAGCCAACGATGGCCCTTTTTGCCCAGAAGGACGGGCCTGACCCTCCGGCTCTCGCCTGCTATTTGTGCGCCGCGATCGGCTTTACGCGCGCAGCCGGGGCAACCGGTCCTGGCGCCTTC
>NW_020921333.1:515-1117 GCF_003984885.1 Neopelma chrysocephalum
GCAATTTTAACCCCCGGCCGGCCGGCGCACCGGCACACGAACGACAGACCTTTTTGCCCAGAAGGAGGGACCAGACCCTCCGGCTCTCGCCTGCTATTTGTGCGCCGCGATCGGCTCTACGCGCGCAGCTGGGCCTCCCGGTCCTGGCACCTTCGGTCTGGAAGGAAACCTCGACCGTATGCAATATTTGCCCCGGACGGCCGGCGCACGGGCCCACGAACGACTGCCCTTTTTCCCCAGAATGAGGGGCCTGACCCACCGGCTCTCACCTGTTATTTGTGCGCCGCGATCGGCTCTAGGCGCGCAGCCGGGGCTCCCGGTCCTGGGGCCTTCGGTCTGGAAGGAATTCTCGACCGTATGCAATTTTAGCCCCCGACTAGCAGGCGCGCCGGCCAGCAAACGACGGCCCTTTTTGCCCAGATGGAGGGGCCTGACCTTCCGGCTCTCGCCTGCTATTTGTGCGCCGTGATCGGCTCCACGCGCGCAGCTGGGGCTCCCGGTCCTGGCGCCTTCGGTCTGGAAGGAATCCTCGACCGTATGCAACTTTAGCTCCCGGTCGACCCGCGCGCCGGCCAGCCAACGATGGCCCTTTTTGCCCAGAA
>NW_020921334.1:0-408 GCF_003984885.1 Neopelma chrysocephalum
GGCTCCCGGGGATGATTTTGGGTCATTTTTGGGTGTCCCTGGGTGGATTTTGGGGGTCCCGGGGGGTTTTCGGGGTCGCCCAGTCCGATTTTGGGGGTCCCGAGCCCGATTTCGGGGGTCCCACCCCCCAAATTCCCCCCCTGACCAGACGAGCAGTTCGCCCTGAAGCGCGTGGCCGACGCCGCCATCGACGTCTACGCCATGGCCGTGGTGCTCTCACGGTATTTGGGGGGGTCTGGGGGGGATTTGGGGACCCCCCCAATTCTGGGGGGCTCTCAGGACCCCCCCCTGACCCTCCCTGTGCCCCCCCAAAAAGGGCCTCGAGGGCGCTGAGCTCGGGGGTCCCCACAGCCGAGCACGAGCGGCTCCTCGCCACCACTTGGTGCCAGCAGGTGGGATTTTGGGGGG
>NW_020921334.1:508-1001 GCF_003984885.1 Neopelma chrysocephalum
TTTGGGGGTCCCGGGGGTGATTTGGGGCATTTTTGGGGGTCCCAGGGATGATTTTGGGCATTTTTGGAGGTCCTGGGGGTGATTTTGGGGGGTCCCAGCTCAGATTTTGGGGGTCTTGTGGTGATTTTGGGGCATTTTTGGGGATCCCGGGGTTGATTTTGGGGCTCCCGGGGCTGATTTTGGGGGGTTTTTAGAGGTCCCAGGGGTGATTTGGGGGGTCCCGGGGGGGTTTCGGGGGCGCTGAGTCTGATTTTGGGGGTCCTGGGGGTGATTTTGGGGGTCTCAGGGGTGATTTCGGGGTCTTTTTGGGGATGATTTTGGGCATTTTTGGGGCTCCCGGGGATGATTTTGGGGCTCCCGGGGATGATTTTGGGTCATTTTTGGGTGTCCCTGGGTGGATTTTGGGGGTCCCGGGGGGTTTTCGGGGTCGCCCAGTCCGATTTTGGGGGTCCCGAGCCCGATTTCGGGGGTCCCACCCCCCAAATTCCCCCCC
>NW_020921335.1:0-379 GCF_003984885.1 Neopelma chrysocephalum
CCCCCCCTCCCCCACCCAAACCGGCCGCCGCCGCCCCTCCCCCCACCACCCCCAAGGAGCCGCCCCCTCCCCCCTCCTGCCCCTCCCCCGCCGCCCCTCCCCCCACGGAGGCGCCGGAGACCCCCCGGAAAGGTGAGGGGGGGGGAGGGGCGGGGGGGAGGGGGAGGGGGGGAGGGGTGACCCCTCCCCCGCGTTGATGTTTCTGCCCCCCCCCCCCCCCCAGGAGGGTCCCCGGTGGAGCCCCCGAGGAACCGGAACAGGGACGGCACCGGGAAGGTGGGGGAGGGGCGGGGATTGGGGGGGGAGGGGCGGGAATAAAGGGGGAGGGGCCTGGAATGGTGGGGGAGGGGTGGGAAGGGGGCGGGGCTTGAAATGGTGG
>NW_020921335.1:479-897 GCF_003984885.1 Neopelma chrysocephalum
CCCCCACCCGGCCCCTCCCCCACCTTGGCGGTGGCTGCGGTGGGGGGAGGGAGGGGGGAGGGGCCGCGCGGGGGGAGGGGCGGGGGCGGCTCCTGTGGGGGGGCTCCGGGGGGGAGCTGAGGGGGGGGGAGGGGCGGGGTCAGAGACACCCCAAACACACCCCAAAGTCACCCCAAACCGACCCCTCCCCCACCCACCCAACCCCCTCCCAAAATCTGCCCCTCCCCCACCCCGATACCCCAAAATGAGCATTTTTAACCAAAATCTGCCATTTCAAGCCCCTCCCCCCGTTCCTGCCCCTCCCCCACCTTTCCAAGCCCCTCCCCCACCATTTCAAGCCCCTCCCATTTTATTCCCGCCCCTCCCCCTTCAATTCCGCCCCTCCCCCCCTTATTCTCGCCCCTCCCCCCATTTTTGC
>NW_020921336.1:0-458 GCF_003984885.1 Neopelma chrysocephalum
CCCCCCAGCTCCCCATACCCCTGGGCCCCCCCAAGACCACCCCCATCTCCCCCTACTCCTGGTCCCCCCCATCTCCCTGGGAGTCCCCAGGACCCCCTCCAGCCCCCCATACCCCATGTCCCCCCTGATCCCCTCCGTCCCCCCAGGACCCCCCAGCTCCCCATACCCCAGGTCCCCCCCCTGATCCCCCCGGTCCCCCCAGCCCCCCATACCCCTGGTCCCCCCCATCTCTCCGGTTCCCCCCCCAGCCTCCCACGCCCCCCCCTCACCGTCTCCACGCGGGGGGGCTCCCCGCGGGGGGCCAGGGGGGTCTCGGAGATGCCGCCGGTGCTGCCGGTGCCGCGAACCCTCAAATCATCCACGAGCACCGTCCGGCCCGGGATGGTGAACCCGAACTCCTGCTGGTACCTGGGCACGGGGGGCACCGGGAGGGCTCAGGGGGCACCCGGGGGGGGGGG
>NW_020921336.1:558-1421 GCF_003984885.1 Neopelma chrysocephalum
GGTGCTGGGATGGGGATTGTGGCACTGGGATGATGGGAACAGCGGTGCTGGGATGGGGATTGTGGCATCAGGATGGGGACAGTGGCGCTGGGACAGGGATTGTGGCACTGGGATGATGGGGACAGTGGTGCTGGGATGGGGATTGTGGCATCAGGATGGGGATTGTGGCACTGGGATGATGGGAACAGCGGTGCCAGGATGGGGATTGTGGCACTGGGATGATGGGAATAGTGGTGCTGGGATGGGGACAGTGGTGCCAGGATATGGATTGTGGCATCAGGATGGGGATTGTGGCATCGGGAATGACGGGAACAGCGGTGCTGGGATGGGGATTGTGGCACTGGGATGATGGGAACAGCGGTGCCAGGATGGGGATTGTGGCACTGGGATGATGGGAATAGTGGTGCCAGGATGGGAATTGTGGCATCAGGATGGGAACAGTGGCACTGGGATGGGGATTGTGGCACTGAGATGATGGGAACAGTGGCACTGGGATGATGGGAATAGTGGCACTGGGATGATGGGAATAGTGGCACTGGGATGATGGGGACAGCGGTGCCAGGATGGGGATTGTGGCACTAGGATGATGGGAACAGTGGCACTGGGATGGGGATTGTGGCATCAGGAATGGGAACAGTGGCACTGGGATGGGGATTGTGGCACTGGGATGATGGGGACAGCGGTGCCAGGATGGGGATTGTGGCACTGGGATGATGGGAATAGTGGTGCCAGGATGGGAATTGTGGTACTGGGATGATGGGAACAGTGGTGCCAGGATGGGAATTGTGGTACTGGGACGATGGGAACAGTGGTGCCGGGATGGGGATTGTGGCACTGGAATGATGGGGACAGTGGGGACGGGA
>NW_020921337.1:0-473 GCF_003984885.1 Neopelma chrysocephalum
CCCCCCACAACTGCCCAACCTTCCCCCACCCCTAAATCCCCCAAAACTGCCCCCAAAAAACGGGTTTGGGGCATCCAAATTTCCCATTTCACATTTCCCGCCATTTTCCCCTCACGTTTCCCGCCCTTTCCCCCTCACGTTTCCCACCATTTTGTCCCCTCACATTTCCCACCATTTTCTCCTCATGTTTCCCGCCATTTTCCCCTCCCAGTTGGGGGAATTTTGGGGCGGATTTTGGGGTCTCAGGTGGGTTTTAGGGGGTCATGGGGGGAATTTTGGGGGTCCTGGGGGGGATTAGAGGAATTTGGGGGGGTCCTAGGTGGGGTCTGGGAGGTTTTGGGGGGTCTCTGGAGGAATTTGGGGGAAGATTTTGGGGTCTCAGGTGGGATTTGGGTGGGGTCCCTTTTGGGGGGTCCTGGTGAGGATTTGTGAGGTTTCGGGGGATCCCAGGTGAGTTTGGGGGATCCTGGGCG
>NW_020921337.1:573-1319 GCF_003984885.1 Neopelma chrysocephalum
CCAAAATTGGGGAGGGGGAAATCCCCAAAAGGGGCTTTTTTGGGGGGTGTTTGACCCTGGGGTAGGGGTGGGGTCAGTGGTATTTGGGGGGTCCCAGGGTGGTTTGAGGGGGGTTGGGGGAGGTTTGGGGGGATTTAGGGGGATTTTGGGGGTGGGGGTTTGGGGAGGTGTTGGAGTGGATTTAGGGTGGCACTTTCAGTGTTTTTGAGATGGGTTTTGGGATGGTTTTGGGGGTGATTTTGGGGATGTTTTGGGTTTTTTGGGGTCAGTTTGGGATGTTTCTGAGGTGGGTTCTGGGGGTGTTTTGGGATGTTCTTGGGGGTGCTTTTTGAAGTGTTTTTGGGGTAGGCTTTGGGACGGTTTTGGGGTGGCTTTTCAAATATTTCTGGGGTGGGTTTTGGGGTCTTTTAGAGGCATTTTTAGGGCTGGTTTTGGGGTGAGTTTGGGGTGTTTGGGGTCTCTCTGACCGCTCTGCTGCCCCATAACTTGGCGATGCTCCTCACGCACTCAGAGCCCTCAGGCGGCTCAGGGTGGTTTTGGGGTTTTTTTGGGGGTATTTTGGGGGTGTTTTGGGGTAGTTTGAGAGCTGGTTTCTGGGGAAGGTTTCAGGGATGGTTCCAGGGGTGTTTTTGGGGTGAGTTTGGGGTGTTTGGGGTCTCTCTGACCGCTCTGCTGCCCCATAACTTGGCGATGCTCCGGACGGACTCGGAGCCCTCGGGCGGCTCTGGTTCCTCCCGCACGTCCTC
>NW_020921338.1:0-907 GCF_003984885.1 Neopelma chrysocephalum
GACACCTTCTTGAGGCACCTGTCGATCTCACCTGGGCGGAGGGGCCACACCTAAAATAACAGCCAATCACGGACAGCCCCGACACCCAAAATCTTACAACCAATCACAGACAGCCCTTGCCCACACCCAGAGTGTTACAGCCAATCACAGACAACCGCAACACCCTAAATGTTACAGCCAATCAGAGACAGTCCTGGCCACACCCAGGGTGTTACAGCCAATCACAGACAGCCCTTGGCCACACCCAAAGTGTTATAGCAATCAGAGAAAGCCCACACCACACCCAAAGTACTACAGCCAATCAGAGACAGCCCAGGCCACACCCAGAGTGTTACAGCCAATCACAGACAGCCCTGGCCACACCCAGAGTGTTACAGCCAATCAGAGAGAGCCCTGGCCACACCCAGAGTGTTGTAGCCAATCAGAGCTGCCCCTCAGGCCACACCCTGGCCCCCCCACGTGTCGCAGCCAATGGGAGCTCACCCTGCAGCTTCCTCTTGTCAGCCATGGCGGGGGGCTCTCGGCATCCCCTTGGGGGGTGCCTGGTGGGGGGTGGGGGGGTCAGGCACTCCAAAATACCCCCAGACCCCTCAGACCTCCCAGAGAGACCCCAAATCTCCTGGAGCCCCCTCCAGACCCCTCTGAGCCCCCCAAACCACCTTGAGCCCCCAACCTCCCTCAGAGAGACCCCATATCGCCTGGAGCCCCCTCAGACCCCTCTGAGCCCCCCAACTTTCCCCCTCAGACCCCCAAAATATCCTAGAGCCCCCCCAGACTCCTCTGAGCCCCCAACTTTCCCCCTCAGACCCCCCCAAACCCTCCCAGAGACCCCCTAAATCTCCTGGAGTCCCCCCCAGAAACCGTCTGAGCCCCTAATCCCCCCCTCAAGCCATCCCCGCACCCCCCC
>NW_020921338.1:1007-1399 GCF_003984885.1 Neopelma chrysocephalum
TGTGGGCCTTTATTGGTGTCCATATGGGCTCTCTAGGGGTTCTGTGGAAGCTCTCTAGGGGTCTGGAGGGGTCTGCAGGAGCTCTGGAGGGGTTTCTGGGGGTCTCCATGAGTCCATAGGGATCTGTATGGCTCTGGGGTGGTTGGGGGGGGCTCCACAGAGGTCACTGGGGGTCTGCTCTGGGTCCATAGGGGTCCAGAGGGCTCTATAGGGATCTGTAGGGCTCTCTGGGGGTCCGGAGGGCTCTAGAGGGGTCTGGAGGGCTTCCCTAGGGGGGGATACGGGGCTCTTTTAGGGTCTGCAGGGGCTCTATAAGGACCTGTAGGGATCCTTTAGGAGCCCCCCCGGGGTTTTTAGGGCTCTGGGAGGTGGGCTGGGGAGCTCTGGGGGGG
>NW_020921339.1:0-499 GCF_003984885.1 Neopelma chrysocephalum
CAACATCCTGGAGGCCCCGAGGCTGCGGCCCTGTGAGCTGGGGGGGGCTGTGGGACCCCCGGGAGGGATCCTCGGGAGGGGTGTGGGACCCCCGAGACCCCTGAGGGGGGTGTGGAACCGTCGGGATGGGTGTGGGACCCCCGAGGGGGGTGTGGGACCCCCGGGACCCCCCTAGGAGAGTGTGGGACCCCCGGGACTCCCTGGAAGGGGTGTGGGACCCCCGGAAGGGGTGTGGGACCCCCGGGACCCTCGGGAGGGGTGTGAGACCCTCGGGACCCCGGGGGGGGGGGGGGTGGGGGCCCCGGGGGGGGGGGGGGGCCCCCCCGGGGGCCCCCCCCCGGGCCCCCCCCCCCCCCCGCTGCCCCCCCCAACCCCCCCCCCCAGACTGCGAGGCCCCGCTGCGCAAGGAGGGCGGGGGGTCCCTGCCCGAGGGGCCGGTGCTGGAGGCGCTGCTGTGCGGGGACACCCCCGACAGGAGGGACAAGGACGAGGAGCCACC
>NW_020921339.1:599-1293 GCF_003984885.1 Neopelma chrysocephalum
TGACCCCCCCGGTGCCCCCCAGGTCTGTCCCCGGGGCAGTTGTACTCGTACCCTGCCCGGTGCTGGCGCAAGAAGCGGCGCCTCAACATCCTGGAGGCCCCGAGGCTGCGGCCCTGTGAGCTGGGGGGGGCTGTGGGACCCCCGGGAGGGATCCTCGGGAGGGGTGTGGGACCCCCGAGACCCCTGAGGGGGGTGTGGAACCGTCGGGATGGGTGTGGGACCCCCGAGGGGGGTGTGGGACCCCCGGGACCCCCCTAGGAGAGTGTGGGACCCCCGGGACTCCCTGGAAGGGGTGTGGGACCCCCGGAAGGGGTGTGGGACCCCCGGGACCCTCGGGAGGGGTGTGAGACCCTCGGGACCCCGGGGGGGGGGGGGGTGGGGGCCCCGGGGGGGGGGTGGGGCCCCCCCGGGGGGCCCCCCCCGGGCCCCCCCCCCCCCCCCGCTGCCCCCCCCAACCCCCCCCCCCAGACTGCGAGGCCCCGCTGCGCAAGGAGGGCGGGGGGTCCCTGCCCGAGGGGCCGGTGCTGGAGGCGCTGCTGTGCGGGGACACCCCCGACAGGAGGGACAAGGACGAGGAGCCACCGACAGAGGGCACGGTGCGTCTGTCTGTCCGTCTGTCTGTCTGTCTGTGTGTGTGTCTGTCTGTGTGTCTGTCTGTGTGTCTGTGTGTCTGTGTGTCTGTCTGTCCGTGTGT
>NW_020921340.1:0-703 GCF_003984885.1 Neopelma chrysocephalum
GACAGGGAGGTCCCACAGGTGACCCCCAGGTGTGACCCACCTGGTCCCTGCAGCGCAGGAAGGTGTGGGACTTGTAGTGGTGCAGGGAGGGGGATGGGGGTGACACAGGTGCCAGGGGGTGGCAGGGGGTGACACAGGTGACACACAGGTGACGGAGGGGGGCAGGGGGTGACAAGGAGGTGACCCAGGTGTGTCCCAGGTGTGTCCCAGGTCCCTCACCTGGTCCCTGCAGCGCAGGAAGGTGTGGGACGTGTAGTAGTGCAGGGAGTGGGGGGCACACAGGTGGCAGGGGGTGACAGGGGATGACAGGGGGTGACACAGGTGGCACAGGTGACCCCCAGGTGACACAGGTGACAGGGACAGGTGACCCACCTCATCCTTGCAGCCCAGGAAGGTGTGGGACTTGTAGTGGTGCAGGGAGTGGGGTGGGGGGGACACAGGTGACAGGGGGTGGCACAGGTGTGACACAGGTGACAGGGGGTGACAGGGGGTGACACAGGTGACCCCCAGGTGACCCCCAGGTGACAGGGACAGGTGACCCACCTCGTCCTTGCAGCGCAGGAAGGTGTGGTACTTGTAGTGGTGCAGGGAGTGGTAGAGCGTGTACAGGAACGACTTCTCCACCTCCACCTTGAACTCCTGGGGGGGCACACGGAGCTCAGGGACCCCCTGGGACCCCCCACAGGGCACTGGGACCCCCCCC
>NW_020921340.1:803-1047 GCF_003984885.1 Neopelma chrysocephalum
GACAGGGAGGTCCCACAGGTGACCCCCAGGTGTGACCCACCTGGTCCCTGCAGCGCAGGAAGGTGTGGGACTTGTAGTGGTGCAGGGAGGGGGATGGGGGTGACACAGGTGCCAGGGGGTGGCAGGGGGTGACACAGGTGACACACAGGTGACGGAGGGGGGCAGGGGGTGACAAGGAGGTGACCCAGGTGTGTCCCAGGTGTGTCCCAGGTCCCTCACCTGGTCCCTGCAGCGCAGGAAGGTG
>NW_020921341.1:0-415 GCF_003984885.1 Neopelma chrysocephalum
AACACTTGGAGAGTTCTTTGGGGAAAACTGTGGGGTTTGGGGAAAAATTGGAGGATTTTGGGGGAGAAATTGGAGGTGTTTTGGGGAAAAATTGTGTTTTTTGGGGGGAAAAAAGGTGAGGTTTTTTTTGGGGGGAAATGGGTGGTTTTGGGGAACAAATGGGTGGTTTTGGGGGGAAATTGGAGATTTTTGGGGGAAAAAAATTGTGATTTCTTGGGGGAAAAAAGGTGAGATTTTTTGGGGAAAAATGGGTGGGTTTGGGGAAAAACTGGAAGATTTTTGGGGAAAAAAATGTGGTTTCTTGGGTGAAAAAAGGTGAGATTTTTGGGGGGAAAATGGGTGGTTTGGGGAAAAACTGGAGGATTTTTGGGGAAAAAAATGTGGTTTCTTGGGTGAAAAAAGGTGAGATTTTTGG
>NW_020921341.1:515-896 GCF_003984885.1 Neopelma chrysocephalum
ATTGTGATTTCTTGGGGGAAAAATGGTGAGATTTTTTTGGGGAAAAAGGGGTGGGTTTGGGGAAAAACTGGAGGATTTTTGGGGAAAAAAATGTGGTTTCTTGGGTGAAAAAAGGTGAGATTTTTGGGGGGAAAATGGATGGTTTTGGGGAACAAATGAGTGGTTTTGGGGGGAAATTGGAGATTTTTGGGGGAAAAAAATTGTGGTTGGTTGGAAAAAAATGTAAGTTTTGAAGGAAAAAAGCTGATTTTTTTTGGGAAAAAACAGTAGGATTTTTGGAAATATGTTTTTTTGGGGGAGGGAAATGGGAAATTTTGGCAAAAAAGGTGTTTTCTTGGGAGAAAAAAGTGACTTTTTTTTGAAAGTAATGGGTTTTGGGGG
>NW_020921342.1:0-970 GCF_003984885.1 Neopelma chrysocephalum
CCCGCCCTCGCACGGGGTTGCACGGGGGTGTCACACCCTGTCAGTGTCACATGGGGGGTGTCACACCCCGGCACAGCCCTCACATGGTGTCACCCTCCCTGTCAGTGTCACACAGGGGGTGTCACACCCGGCACAGCCCTCATACAGTATCACATGTGGTGTCACACCCTGGCACGGTGTCACCCGCTGTCACCCGCCCTCGCACAGGAGTCACGTGGCCCCTGCACACCCCGGCACAGCCCTCACACGGTGTCACCGTCACCCCCCCTGCCCGGTGTCACAGGGGGTGTCACACCCCGGCACGGTGTCACCTGCGGGTGTCACCTACAGGTTACATGGGGGTTGCACAGGGGTGTCACACCCGTCACAGCCCCCGCCTGGTGTCACACAGGGGGTGTCACCGACCCTTGTACGGTGTCACCCGCTGTCACCCGCCCTCGCACGGGGTTGCACGGGGGTGTCACACCCTGTCAGTGTCACATGGGGGGTGTCACACCCGGCACAGCCCTCACATGGTGTCACCCCCCCTGCCCAGTGTCACACAGGGGGTGTCACTGACCCTTGTACAGCGTCACCCGCTGTCACCCGCCCTCACACGGGGTTGCACAGGGGGTGTCACACCCAGCACAGCCCTCATATGGTGTCACATGTGGTGTCACATGTGGTGTCACACCCTGTCACGGTGTCACCCGCTGTCACCCGCCCTCGCACGGGGTTACACGGGGGTGTCACACCCGGCACAGCCCTCACACGGTGTCACATGTGGTGTCAACCCTCATGCACAGTGTCACCCACGGGTGTCACCCGTAGGTTACACAGGGGTTACAGGGGGGTGTCACACCCTGTCACGGTGTCACTGTCACCCTCATAGGGGTGTCACAGGGGGTGTCACACTCCAGTACAGTGTCACTGTCACCCCCATGGGGTGTCACAGGGGGTGTCACACCCTGTCAGTGTCACTGTCACCCCC
>NW_020921342.1:1070-2022 GCF_003984885.1 Neopelma chrysocephalum
GGGGGGGGCCTGTCGTGACATCTCAGCCCTGTCGAGACATGACAGGGTCTATTCTGACATCTTGGCCCTGTCACGACATGACGGGGCCTGTCGTGACATCTTGGCCCTGGTGTGACATCTCAGCCCCGTCACGACATGACAGGGTCTATTCTAACATCTCGGCCCTGTCACGACATGACGGAGCCTGGGGGACATGACGGGGCCTGTTGTGACATCTCAGCCCTGTCGAGACATGAGAGGGTCTATTCTGACATCTCGGCCCTGTCACGACATGACGGGGCCTGTCGTGACATCTTGGCCCTGGTGTGACATGATGGGGCCTGTCCTGACATGTCAGCCCTGCCTGTCATGACATGAAGGGGCCCAGGGCGACATCTCAGCCCTGTCGTGACATGATGGGGCCCAGGGTGACACCTCAGCCCTGTCACAACATACTGGGCTCTGTTGTGACACCTCGGCCCTGTCACGACATGTTGGGACCCGTCACGGGCCTGATGTGACATCTCAGCCCCGTCGTGACACGCTGGCCCTGTCGTGACACGCTGTCCGTGTGTCGTGACACGAGGGCGCCCGCTGTGACATCTCGGCCCTGTCACGACATGTCCTGACACGTCAGCGCCTCCCGTCACGGCACCACCCCTCTGTCACAACATCAGCCCTGTCACGACATACACGTGACCCTTGTCGCGATACACGCGTGACCCCTGTCGTGACGCACGTGCCGGCCCTGTCATGACATACATGTGACCCTTGTCCCAATACAAACGTGACCCCTGTCGTGACACACGTGCCAGCCCTGTCGTGACATGTCAGCCCTGTCACGACCCGCCAGGTCCTGCTGGGATATATCAGCCAGTTGGGATATATCGACCCTGTCGCGATATATCAACCAGTTGGGATATATTGACCCTGTCATGATATATCAGCCCTGTCGTGACATGTCAGCCCTGTC
>NW_020921343.1:0-985 GCF_003984885.1 Neopelma chrysocephalum
GGGGGCGTGGCAACGATGTGGTAATGAGGGGGGTGGTGGTGTGGGGGTGTGGTAGTGATGTGGTCCTTAGGGGTGTGGTAAGTAGGTGGTAATGAGGGGGTGTGGTAGTGACGTGGTAATGAGGGGGTGTGGCAACGAGGTGGTAATGACGGGGTGTGGCAACGATGTGGTAATGAGGGGGCATCGCAAGGAGGTGGTAATGAGGGGGCGTGGCAACGACGTGGTAATGAGGGGGGTGGTGCTTACGACGTGGTAGTTAGTGGGTTTTGCTTGTGATGTTGTAATGAGGGGGTGGTGTTGTTGACGTGGTAATGAGGGGGTGGTGGTTGTAACGTGGTAATGGGGGGGTGGTGGTTGTGATGTGGTCATGGGGGGGTGGTGGTTTTTGTTACATTTGCTGATTGCTATGGGGTGGTGAAGAAAAATTAATTAAGTAATTAACTAATGATGTGGTAATGAGCGCGTGTGGTTGTGATGTGGTAATGAGGTGGTGTTGTGACGATGTGGTCATGAGTGGGTGTGGTATGTATGTGGTATTGAGGGGGTGGTGCTTATGACGTGGTAATTAGTGGGTGGTCCTTGTGTTGTGGTAATGAGGGCGTGGTGTTGAGGGTGTGGTGTTGTTGACGTGGTAATGAGGGGGTGGTGGTTCTGATGTGGTAATGGGGGTGTGGTGGTTTTTGTTATGTTTGGTGATTGGTGTGGGGTGGCGAAGAAAAATTAATTAAGTAATTAACCAATTAAGTCATTAATTAATTAAGTAATTAAGAGGTAATTAAGTATTTAGTGGGTAGTTTGTACTCATTAATGTGGTGGGTAGTAATTATTTTGTATGTACTGTAGGTATTTAGTATTTATAGTATATTTAGTGGGTAGTTTGTACTCATTAATGTGGTGGGTAGTAATTATTTTGTATGTACTGTAGGTATTTAGTATTTATAGTATATTTAAAAGAATAAAAACAATAAGTATGGTGCAGCAGTAC
>NW_020921344.1:0-528 GCF_003984885.1 Neopelma chrysocephalum
GGGGGGGCGCTTGGGGGGGTCCTTGGGGGGTTTGGGGTCTTCCCGGAGCGATGGGAGACCCCCTCGTTTGAGGGGTTGTTTGAGGACCCCCATCGTTGGCTGGGACTGGTTGATGCTGGGGGGGTTTTGAGGGGCCCTGGATGAACTTTGGGGGTCCTGGGAGGGTTTTGGGGTCCTGGGGGTCTCTGGGGGGGGTCCTGGGGGGTGTTTGGGGTCCTCCTGGAGCCATTGGGGACCCCTCGTGTGAGGGGGGGTGGCACAAGGGGAGCGAAAATGAGGTTCTGGGATTTGGGAGGTCCTGGGGGGGTTTTTGGGGTCCGTGGTGGGTTTTTGGGGTCTGGGGGTGCCCCCCTGATCCCCCAGTGGCCTCCCCAGCATCGGGCACAACGAGGTGATCGGGCTGTGCCGGGTGGGCAGCGACGCCGAGGGTCCGGGGCGGGAGCACTGGGCGCAGATGTTGGCGAACCCCCGCAAGCCCATCGAGCACTGGCACACGCTCGTCGAGGTGAGACCCCCCCCCCCCCCCCC
>NW_020921344.1:628-1382 GCF_003984885.1 Neopelma chrysocephalum
CCCCCCCCCGGCCGGGCTGGACCCTCCGGCCCCGGAGCCTGTGGAGAGAGGGGGCAGTGGGGCTCCCAGTATGGACCAGGGGACTCCCAGTATGGTAAAGTGACATCCCAGTATGGTAAAGTGGCCTCCCAGTATGAAAAGATGGACTCCCTGTATGGTAATGTGAACTCCCAGTATGGTCAAGTGGCTTCCTAGTATGGCCTGGTGTTCCCCAGTATGGCCCAGGGGGCTCCCAGTATGAAGAAGTGGCCTCCCAGTATGAAAAAGTGGCTTCCCAGTATGAGAAAGGAGCCTCCCAGTATGGTCCAGTGGCCTCCCAGTATGAGACGGTGACCCCCAGTATGAAAAAGTGGCCTCCCACTATGGCCCAGTGCCCCTCCATTCCCTCCCAGTCCCTCCCAGGACCCTCCCAGTTCTTCCCAGTGCCTCCAGTACCCCTCCTAGTGCCCCCAATAACTCCTCCACTCCCCTCCCAGTGTGTTCCCAGTGCCCTCCTGTCCCTCCCAGTGCCTCCCCACTCTCTCCCAGTGTCCCCAATAACTCCCCCAGTCTCTCCCAGTGCCTCCCAGTCCCTCCCAGTGCCCCCAGTAACTCTCCCAATGCCCTCCAGTCCCTCCCAGTCCCTCCCAGTCCCTCCCAGTGCTCCCAGTCCAGCTCTTACGGGCTCACTGGGGGCCCAGGGGCTCCCCCAGGGCTGGTTTGTCCCGCGAGGTCCCTTTGGCCACCAGAGCCTTTTCCTGGGGACATTGGGGGG
>NW_020921345.1:0-365 GCF_003984885.1 Neopelma chrysocephalum
GGGGGGGTCCCAGGGATGATTTGGGGGTCCCGGGGGTGTTTTGGGGGTCCCGGTGACGTTGAAGCGCAGTTCCGAGCCCAGCGCCCCCGGGGGTGTTTTGGGGGGATTTTGGGGTGTTTTTGGGGTATTTTGGGGTGGTTTTGGGGTATTTTGGGGGTGTTTTTGGGGGTCCCTGTGACGTTGAAGCGCAGCCCCCCCGTGGGTGTTTTGGGGTGTTTTTGGGGGTATTTTGGGGTGTTTTTTGGGGGTATTTTGGGGGTGTTTTTGGGATGGTACCGGTGACGTTGAAGCGCAGCCCCCCCGTGGGTGTTTTGGGGTGTTTTTTGGGGGTATTTTGGGGTGTTTTTTGGGGGTATTTTGGGGGG
>NW_020921345.1:465-768 GCF_003984885.1 Neopelma chrysocephalum
GGGGGGTCCCGGAGATATTTTGGGGGATCCCGGGGGTGTTTTGGGTGTTCTCGGGGATGTTTTGGGGGGTCCCGGGGATGTTTGGGGGGGTCCCAGGGATGATTTGGGGGTCCCGGGGGTGTTTTGGGGGTCCCGGTGACGTTGAAGCGCAGTTCCGAGCCCAGCGCCCCCGGGGGTGTTTTGGGGGGATTTTGGGGTGTTTTTGGGGTATTTTGGGGTGGTTTTGGGGTATTTTGGGGGTGTTTTTGGGGGTCCCTGTGACGTTGAAGCGCAGCCCCCCCGTGGGTGTTTTGGGGTGTTTTT
>NW_020921346.1:0-618 GCF_003984885.1 Neopelma chrysocephalum
CCCCCCATGTTTTGGCCCCTCCCCCAGGCTGCAGCTCTGTTACCAGCTCGGGGTGTTCGTGTCGCGCTCGTCGTCGCGCTGCCTCCGCCTGCGGCGCCTCGGGGGGCTGGCGCTGCTGCAGGTGAGAGACACACCCCCAAAATGACCCCTCAGTGACCCCTGAGTGACCCCTGAAGTGGCCTTTGAATGACCCCAAACTCACCCAAAAGCTGACTCCAAACTGACCTCTAAGTGACCCTAAACTGACCCCGAAAGTGACCTTTGGCTGACCCCAAATTGACCCCTGAATGCTCTCCAAACTGACCTTTGAATGACCTCAAACTGACCTCTAAGTGACCCCCCAAACTGACCCCTGAGTGGCCCCTGAGTGACCCAAAAAATAACCCCAAACTGACCCCTGAGTGACCCCAAGCTGACCCATGAGTGACCTCAAACTGACCCTTCAGTGACCTCAAACTGACCCCAAACTGACCCAAAATCTGACCTTAAACTGACCTTTCAGTAACCCACAAACTGACCCCAAACTCACCCCTGAGTGGCCTCAACTGACCCCAAACTGACCCCTGAGTGATCCCAAACTGACCCTTCAGTGACCCCCAAACTGACCCAAAACTAACC
>NW_020921346.1:628-1525 GCF_003984885.1 Neopelma chrysocephalum
CCCAAAAATTGACCTTAAACTGACCCTTCAGTGACCCCCAAACTGACACCAAACTGACCCAAAAACTGACCCCAAACTGATCCAAAAACTGACCCCTGAGTGACCTCAAACTGACCCTTCAGTGACCCCCAAACTGACCCCTGAGTGACCCCTGAGTGACCCCAAAGTGACCCTTCAGTGACCCTAAAACTGACCCCAAAAATGACCCCAAACTGACCCCTCAATGACCCCAAACTGCCCCAATTCCCCCATAGCCCCGCCCCCTCCCCCTTTAGCCCCACCCCCTTTCTAGAGGCTCCACCCCGTGCCTTTAGCCCCACCCCTTTTAGCCCCACCCTCTTTTCCTCCCTTTAACTCCGCCTCCTTTTTGTGGCTCTGCCCCCTGACCTTTGGCCCCGCCCCCCAGGTGCTGATCGCCGCCTTCCTATTGGCCGCCGTGGCCCGGCCCCTCCTCCCGTCGCTGGGCGTGGCCTCGGCGCTGGTGGTGGGGGAGGGGCTGGTGGGGGGCGGGGCCTACGCCAACACCTTCCTCAACCTGGCCGAGCAGGTAAGAGGGGGCGGGGCCAGGGGGAGGGGGGGAGGGGCCGGGGGTGGGAACCTCAGGTGACCCCCAGGTGACCCCAAATGACCCTCAGGTGACCCCCAGGTGACCCCCAGGTGACCCTAAATGACCCCGAGTGACCCCCAGGTGACCCTCAGGTGACCCCGAGTGACCCCCAGGTGACCCTCAGGTGACCCCAAATGACCCCCAGGTGACCCCCAGGTGTGTCTCTGTCCACCCCAAATGACCCCCAGGTGACCCCTGACCCCCCAGGTGACCCCCAGGTGACCCCAAATGATCCTCAGGTGACCCTCAGGTGACCTCCAGGTGACCCCAAGTGACCCCAAATGACCCCC
>NW_020921347.1:0-357 GCF_003984885.1 Neopelma chrysocephalum
CCCCCCCAAAAACGACCTTAAAGCCCCTCACTGACCCCCCCTGTCCCCCCCCCAGACCCCAAAATCCGCATCTTCGACCTGGGGAGGAAGAAGGCGAAGGTGGACGAGTTCCCCCTGTGCGGGCACATGGTGTCGGACGAGTACGAGCAGCTCAGCTCCGAGGGTAAGGGGGGGCTTTTGAGGGGGTCCTCATGGATTTGGGGTCGTTTTGGGGTCCCCTGTGTGCTTGGGGGGGGGGGGTCATTGGACAGTTTGGGTGGTCCCCAGTGCAATGGGGGCATCCCTGGACATGGTGTTGGGCGAGTAAGAGTAGCTGAACTGGGGCTTTTTAGGGGGTCCTGGAGGCTTTTAGGGGGG
>NW_020921347.1:457-933 GCF_003984885.1 Neopelma chrysocephalum
GGGGGGGTTAAAAAGGGGGTCTTGGGGATGGGGTCGTTTGGGGGTTACAAAGGGGGTCTGGGGGGTGGTGGGTGCATTTTGGGGGGTCTGGGAGGGTCCTCCCGAGGGTTTGGGGGTCCCCCAACCCCCCTCACCCCCATTTTTTTGCCCCCCCCGCAGTTACCGGTACTGCAAGAACAAACCCTACCCCAAGTCCCGCTTCTGCCGGGGGGTCCCTGGTGAGTTTAAACCCCTAAAACCCCCCCAAAAACGACCTTAAAGCCCCTCACTGACCCCCCCTGTCCCCCCCCCAGACCCCAAAATCCGCATCTTCGACCTGGGGAGGAAGAAGGCGAAGGTGGACGAGTTCCCCCTGTGCGGGCACATGGTGTCGGACGAGTACGAGCAGCTCAGCTCCGAGGGTAAGGGGGGGCTTTTGAGGGGGTCCTCATGGATTTGGGGTCGTTTTGGGGTCCCCTGTGTGCTTGGGGGGGGGG
>NW_020921348.1:0-523 GCF_003984885.1 Neopelma chrysocephalum
CCCCCCCCAAATCACCCCCGAACCACCCCCAACCCCCCCAAATCACCTCAAATTCCCCCCAACCCCCCATAAAATCACCCCCAGCCCCCCCAAAATCCCCCCCCCCCCAGGTCCCCACCTGCTCGAAGGGGCTCCTGTCCTGCACCCCTTTGGCCCCCACGAAGACCCAACTGTCCCGGAACCCCAAATCTTTGGCCACGGCGCTGCCCAGCTCCCAGAACAACCGACGGGACTCCTCCGTCAGCCTGGGGGGGCACGGGGGGGTCAGGGGGGAAAATTTCGGGGGGTTGGGGTGATTTGGGGGGGCTGAGGGCAATTTGAGGGGGTTGGGAGGTGGTTTAGGGGGGCTGAGGGTGATTTTAGGGGGCTTCTGGGGCAATTTCAGGGGCTTGGGGGGTCATTTTGGGGGGGCTGGGGGTGATTTAAAAAAGTTGGGGGTGATTTTGGGGGTTGGGGGTGATTTGGGGGCAGTTGAGGGTCGATTTTAGGGGGGTTGGGGGTGATTTGGGGGGGTTGGGAGCGA
>NW_020921348.1:623-877 GCF_003984885.1 Neopelma chrysocephalum
CCCCCCCCAAATCACCCCCGAACCACCCCCAACCCCCCCAAATCACCTCAAATTCCCCCCAACCCCCCATAAAATCACCCCCAGCCCCCCCAAAATCCCCCCCCCCCCAGGTCCCCACCTGCTCGAAGGGGCTCCTGTCCTGCACCCCTTTGGCCCCCACGAAGACCCAACTGTCCCGGAACCCCAAATCTTTGGCCACGGCGCTGCCCAGCTCCCAGAACAACCGACGGGACTCCTCCGTCAGCCTGGGGGGG
>NW_020921349.1:0-526 GCF_003984885.1 Neopelma chrysocephalum
GGGGGGGCTCGAGGCGAGCGCGGGGGGCGCGGGACCGAGGGGGGGGGGGCCGGCCCCCAAAAAAAAAAAAAAAAAAGCCAAAAGGCCGCCGGGGGGCTGCGGGGCGGGGGGGGGGGGGGGGCCGGCCCGGCTAAGCGGGGGCCCGGCAGCCCCCGACCGCGGCCAACCCCGCGGCCTCGCACCTCCGCTCCTGGGGCCGGCCCGGGGGGCTCCGCGGGGCCCGCATGGCCGCCCCCCCCCAGGCCGCGGGGAAAAAGGGGGGGAGCCGGGGGGGAAGTGGGAAAAAAGGAAATAATTAAAAAAGAGAAGCGGGGAGAAAAGGAAGAATTGGGGAAAGGGGAGGGAGCGGAGGAGAGAAAAAGTGAAAAAATGAAAAACGGGGAGGGAAATGGGAACGAAAAAAAATTTGGCGAGGAGAGGGGAGTCGAAAGGAGATAAAAATGGAATCGAAATCTAAAATAAAATAAACCGAAATTAAAACGAGAAGGGAAACGGGGATAAAAGTTAAAATAAGGCTAAAATAAAA
>NW_020921349.1:626-1045 GCF_003984885.1 Neopelma chrysocephalum
TGGGGTTGGGGGGGACGGGGGGACTCCGAGGGGAGAGGGGGAGAGGGAGGAAAAATTAAAATTTAGGGGGGAAAAAAATCAGCGGTAGGTGCTGGGGGGGGTCGGGGGGAGGAGAAGGAACCCCCCCCACCCTGCCCCGCTCGCCAGTACCTACCTGGGGAAGGGGGATCGGGGGGTCCGGGGGGGCTCGAGGCGAGCGCGGGGGGCGCGGGACCGAGGGGGGGGGGGCCGGCCCCCAAAAAAAAAAAAAAAAAAGCCAAAAGGCCGCCGGGGGGCTGCGGGGCGGGGGGGGGGGGGGGGCCGGCCCGGCTAAGCGGGGGCCCGGCAGCCCCCGACCGCGGCCAACCCCGCGGCCTCGCACCTCCGCTCCTGGGGCCGGCCCGGGGGGCTCCGCGGGGCCCGCATGGCCGCCCCCCCCC
>NW_020921350.1:0-319 GCF_003984885.1 Neopelma chrysocephalum
GCCCGCAGGATCCCGTACACGTTCGTGCCCTTCACCAGCTGGGGGGGGGGGCAAGGGGGGGGTCACGGGGGGCTTCGGGGAGTCCCGGTATCCCCAGGGACCCCCCCAAGCCACAGGAACCCTCCCAGACCCTACTCAGTACAGCCCCTGCACCCCAGGGGACCCCCATCACCCCAGGGACCCCCCATCACCCCAGGGGCCCCCCCATCCTAGGTACCCCCCATGGCAGGTGACCCCCAGTCCCCCAGGGGACCCCCCAGTCCCCCAGGGGACCCCCCAGCCCCAGGTACCCCCCCAGACCCTACCCAGTACAGCCCCA
>NW_020921350.1:419-1014 GCF_003984885.1 Neopelma chrysocephalum
CCCCCCCAGTTCCCCCAGTTCCCCCATTTCCCATCCCAATGGATCTCCATCCCCCGTGGGACCCCCCCCGTGCCCCCCATTCCCCCGGGTGCCCCATAGGTGCCCCCCCCGTGCCCCCCACCCCCCCATAGGTGCCCCATAAGTGCCCCCCGTGGGTGCCCACCCCTGAAGTAGCCGGCCAGGGCGAGCAGCAGCCCCACGGCCTGGTTGTTCTTGGTGGGGGTCTCGGGGAGGGGCACGAGCAGCACCAGGGCCTCGGTGCTGGGGGCACGGGGGGCCCGCAGGATCCCGTACACGTTCGTGCCCTTCACCAGCTGGGGGGGGGGGCAAGGGGGGGGTCACGGGGGGCTTCGGGGAGTCCCGGTATCCCCAGGGACCCCCCCAAGCCACAGGAACCCTCCCAGACCCTACTCAGTACAGCCCCTGCACCCCAGGGGACCCCCATCACCCCAGGGACCCCCCATCACCCCAGGGGCCCCCCCATCCTAGGTACCCCCCATGGCAGGTGACCCCCAGTCCCCCAGGGGACCCCCCAGTCCCCCAGGGGACCCCCCAGCCCCAGGTACCCCCCCAGACCCTACCCAGTACAGCCCCA
>NW_020921351.1:0-310 GCF_003984885.1 Neopelma chrysocephalum
GTTTGGGGCGGCCTGTGCTGGGCTGGGGGGGCCCTCAATGGTTTGGGGAGCCCCTCTCAGGGCCGGGGAGGGGTCCCTGCCCTCTCTGAGGTGCCATTTAGGGCCGTGTTCCCCCCCCCCAGCTGGACAATTACCTGCTGTCCATGTCCTACGGGGGGTCCCAGCTCTGGGCCGGGGACAACCAGGGCCACGTTTACCTCTTTGGCAGCACCGGCGGCGTTTTCCAGCCCCTCCGGGTATGGGGGGGGCCTGGGGGGGGGCCTGGGGAGCTTTGGGGGGACCCCCAGAACTGGAGGGACTGGAGGGGGGG
>NW_020921351.1:410-591 GCF_003984885.1 Neopelma chrysocephalum
GGGGGGGGGGTCTATGCTGGGTTTGGGGAGCAGCTCGTTGGGTCCGGGGGGTCCATCCCTGGGTTTGGGGCGGCCTGTGCTGGGCTGGGGGGGCCCTCAATGGTTTGGGGAGCCCCTCTCAGGGCCGGGGAGGGGTCCCTGCCCTCTCTGAGGTGCCATTTAGGGCCGTGTTCCCCCCCCC
>NW_020921352.1:0-3720 GCF_003984885.1 Neopelma chrysocephalum
TTGAAGGGTGTGTTCCTGGGAATCCTGCGTGCCTAGGACACCCAACATGTGTTGTAATTTTTCCTTTTCGTTTTATTCCTTTTGTTTTGCAAACTTTTGCCGTCTTTCTAAATTCAATAAATGAGATTTTTCTCACAATTTTGGGGGCTCGTCCGGGATAACTGCCCGCCGACCACAGCTGGGGGTGCCAAGACCCCCTGGAAAGCGCACTCCGCCCTGATTTTGGCGGCCCAGGAGGCTTTGTACCCTCGCCAGAGTCGGTCGCGGCAAAGACCCGGGATGAACGGCTGTAGAACAAAAGGAAGCGAAAGGAATCCCGGCCGGTATACAAATTAAAACTCTGGAGCCCTTAAAACTCTGTGCACAGAACCCGGTAAGGAAATAACAATCTTTAAATTCTACCGGGCGGGCTGGGTGAAATGTGTGTGTGTGTATATGTGTATGAATGTAAATGAAAGCTTCGGCGAGCGCGGGAGAGCGGAGGACCGGGGAGTACTCGGACCCCCGGAGCGGCACGGCGGGGTCGGCCCGGGGCCGGAGCCAAGCGGCTTGCAGTAGAGCCAGGCGGCTGCTGCGAGCGCAGCGGGGCGGGAACCGGCGGAGCGGCTGGGGTCCGTGAGCGAGCGGCGCCGGGCGGCGAAGTGCTCTGGGCAGAGGCGGAGCAGAGCGGAGCGGCGGCACGCTCGAGCGGCGAGCGGCGGCAGCGCGCCGTGGGTGTTCCGGAGCGGTGCGGCGGGGTCGGCCCGGGGGCCAGGAGCGAGAGGCGCTGAGCAGCGGCCCAGGGCCGGCCCGGAGCCGGAGCCAAGCGGCGCGGGGCCGGCCCGGGGCCGGGAGCCACGCGGGGGAGAAGGCGGAACCGAGTCGGCCCCGTGGCTGGAGACGGGCTAATCTCAGGCGGGCCGGCCGGGAGCTGGGCGGCGCAGCGGCAGCGGTTGGCACGGCCCTCGCGGGAGCTTTAGAGTCCGGTAGCGCGTGTGTAGGGGAGGCGACGCCAGCCGGGAGTCTGGTGGTGTGTGCGAACGCGTAAAGTGCCGGCCAAGGGCCCGCCGGTACACTAAAGCGAAAGGTGGCGCTGGACGGGGATCCGGCAGCACCACCAGCCGGGGGGCCGGCGGTGCCAGACGGAAATACACGGCTCCTGTGGGGCGGGGGTTCCCGCAGCTTAACTGATCAGGGGCCGGTGCCGAGGGAGCGAGCGGCGCCGGGCGGCGAAGTGCCCCGGGCAGCGGCGGAGCAGGGCGAACCAGCGGCCGTAGGAGCCGCGAAGCAGTGCCGAGATTGCATAGTACCGAGAGCAGAGTGGCCACCGAAAATGGCGGTGGTCACGTGGCGCGATGCCGCGCGGAACAGAAAGGGTCTCGGTCTGGGAGCACGGGCGGGGGCAGGTCGGCCCCATAGCGGGAGGCGGGGGGACATAGCCCTGCCGGAGCGGCGTGGGGAGTTCCTGACCGGAGAGGCGGCAGAGCCGCCGCCAAACTGGCCCCGCTGGTGCTAGGGGTAGCGGCGGCGGTCGCGGCCGCTTCCGCCGATGCGGCGTGAGCTGCGGGTGGCCCGGAATGCCTGCGGCGCTGGCTGGCACGAACTGCAAGCGGCACGGGCTGCGAGCGGGGCAGCTCTGGCAGACCACAGCGGCTCCGCTGACCGCAGCGCGCGGGGAGCCGGCCCCGCTGGCCGCGGCACAGACAGGCGCCGCGGGGCGGGGAGGCAGCGCAGAGGGGCGGTACCACAAGCGGCCGAGATAGAAAAAGCCGGAACGAGCTGTTCCCAAGGCAAGGGGCCGGTGGCGTGCCCCGGCGGGGAGCCGGCCCTGCTGGCTGCAGCGCAGGTGGGCGCCGCGGGGGCGGTGCCAAGGGGTGGTGCCTGGAGGCGGTGCCGGAATTCTAGTTTGGCTCTGGGGGCAGAAAACCCCGCAGAAAAACTTTGACAAATGTAAAAGCTAAGCAATCAACAAGCGTAAGAAGTTTGACAAGAACAGCCCTGTCTGTGTGTATAGACTAAGCAGCGAGAAACTAGAGAGCGTTTGCAGGGGGAGCCCTGGAGGTCCTGGTCTACGACAAGTAAAGGAAGAGTCCACAGTGCCTTAGCAACCAAGAGAGACATCAGTGTCCTGTGATTGAGTTAACCAGACCTGAGCCGTGTCTCAGGCCCTGGGGGTGGGGTGAACGTACTTGACGTGTGTTTAGCATGTGGTGTTGTATAGTTGGTGAACAATTTATTGATAGTAATAGCAGAGAATTTACTAGAATGCTTTGAGAAAGAGTCCATGGGAAGCATGTGAAGTGGGTAAGTTTAGAAATGCAGCGAGAACATCCTGCCAAAAAGACAATGAATTTTGGTGTGGGAGCTGTTGGGGGACCTGTTGATAGCAGAGATGGACTTAGCAAGTGGAGATCTGGTGGCAATAGTGCCTCAAAAGATGAACTGGGGGTCGAACTTTTTTTGTTGTTTTTTTTTTAAAAAGGAAAATTGAGTGTAAATCCCAAAGTGTGTATAAGCATGTTGGCTAGAGTGAAATCTGCAAAAGTGAAAGAGATAATATGATGAGCAAAGTATCGCCTGAATGCTTGGGGGCAAATGGTTTTAACAGCAAATTTGAAAGAAATATTGTGAGCGTGCCCACTAACTCTCATCTGAGTGAGAAGCCCAATGCAAGACGAGAGTAGTAGCTGGGGTAAACCTGTTCCAGTAAAAGTGACTGAAATTAATGTTTAGAACAAAAATAACAATTAATACCTTGTTGAAAAGTGTTAAAGAAATGCCTAAAGAAATATCTAAAACTTAATGTAACTTGAAAGTAAGTTCTTTTACAGTAACTAAGAAGCAATCAACCCTGAAAAATGACCTTCAGCAAAAGAAGCGGAGCTCCCAGCTCAAGAAATGAGCCATCGATACAAAGGTCAATAGTGTAAACGCAAACCAAACCGTAAGAGTGAAATACAAATCGTGTTGTTGTTTGTCTGTTAAAATAGACTTGCATCCTATACTAAAATGTATAGTATAAAAATCATTTCTCAGCAGTCAGTCAAACAGCAGCAGAGCCTGATCAGCCAACCTACAAAACCACCCGATAGAGCGACAGAGGGCAAGACCAGATTAGCCCCTGTACTTGCCACGAAGAAGATCCTTTTTCCCCTGCTATTGGTTGCATCCCAATAGGCATGGAGAGTGGAAGTATAAGCTATACTGGACCTCTGTTCGCCTTAATCACGTTCTAGGTTGGAGTCATTACTGCTGATAAATGCTGAGAATAATCATATAAATAATCTTACAATCACCTGTCAAAGTACTTTAACAAAAATTTTGGTTTTCAATCTGACAAAAAGATAGCAAAAAAGTGACCCTAGAAAAGAGCCCAAACACTCAAAAAAATACTTCAAAGTAACTCACTAGTAGTAAATTGAGCCAACTGAAAAAGTAAACATTGAATTTCATAGTGCCTGAGGGAAGACTGTTGTTTACCGTGTTTAATCCAATGTTTTATAAGATTAAGTTCTAGTGCTGTATGAGAGATACAACGAACCTCTCGGCGGGGTGGTCCCGCAGAGGTCCCACAACGAACCTCTCGGCGGGGTGGTCCCGCAGAGGTCTCACAACGAACCTCTCGGCGGGGTGGTCTCGCAGAGGTCCCACAACGAACCTCTCGGCGGGGTGGTCCCGCAGAGGTCTCACAACAAACCTCTCGGCGGGGTGGTCCCGCAGAGGTCCCACAAGTAACCTCTC
>NW_020921352.1:3730-5402 GCF_003984885.1 Neopelma chrysocephalum
GAGGTCCCACAAGTAACCTCTCGGCGGGGTGGTCCCGCAGAGGTCCCCCACAACGCCACAAGGCACGGGCTGGAGCAGCAGTACAGCCCTAGGGTGGGGTGGTCCCGTGGCGTAGCTCCTAGAGGGGGCGAGACTTTTCCCGTAATTCAATTCCTACTCCCGATACGGGAGACACAGAGGGATATGAACTGTGTGAATGGTCTTTTGATTCCAAGAGTTTGGTGAGTGCAGAGTGTGTGAAATATACCTTTAGATGTTTGGTGTAATTGCTGTGAGAGAAGTTTTCTCACTGTCTTGAGTGCTGCGGAGAGAGTTTTCTTGTTTTGATACTAACTGTAATTAGCACTTATAAAGACCTTAGTGTCTAGAAAATAACATTACAAAAAGACATCATCTTACTGTAGAACAAAGTGAGATCTCTAGTTCATAGAAAAAAGTCACCAATAAAGAAATTAGTAAAATAAATACAAGCTTAGCTTGGAGAACAAGATATAAACACAAAAGATAGATTTACATTTCACAGTGGAATTAAAACATAATAATTGCAAATATATTACCTCTTTATATGAAGCATTGCGAACTAAATAATACAGTTATCACAAGAGAAAACTTATGCGGGCAAAGAATATAATAGCTCTCACCAACCATTAAAAAGAACATAGTAGAGGGCAAGACCAGATTGGCCTCTGTACCTGCCACAAAGAAGATCTTTTACCCTGCTATTGGCTGCAAACCAATAGGCAATGGGGAGTGGAGGCACATGTCATACTGGACCTCTGCTTACTATAATAGTATTACAACTGATAATTATTACAGTTGAGAGCGACTGTCCAAAATGTTACCACAATGCTTATTATAAAGAAGCTTTACATCAATTAGAATGAAGTGTTTGGAAAAATGGGAACCCCTTTTTCACAAGCAAAAATACCTCCTATACTTAACCGAATACACAGAATTCAGAGTTACTGCCCCACCAACAAACCCAAAGCAAAGCAGAAAAAGTCAAGTGAAGTTTTTCTTATTAGGAGCTATCTCTGAATTATTGTTTTCACCCTGCTTAATCCCATATTTTATGAGATTAATTTCTAGTGTTGTCCAAAGAATACAATGTACTACTATGCCAATGGATCCAAAGACCACTACAACCAGAAACCTGAGAATCCAGAACATCATGATCTTGCGGCCAGCCCTCAAACAAACGAAAGCAATGGACAAAACACAAGATATAATAACTGAATAAGAACAAACCCAAGAAGCCTAAGAACAATCAACAAAAAGCTTATAATAAAACCATGAATAAAAAGAAAAAGGGGGGATTGTGGGAAATAAAGAATCGGTTTTATTACAAGCAAATGAATTTAGCAAATCACTAACATAAGAGTTTTTCTTTACTAACCTATAGGGCGTATCGCGGAGCTGTAAGACGCCGGATTCAGCCTGGAACCGGTGTCAGGGAAACATGCGAACGGGAATAGGGAACTGTAAATGAATATTGGTAAGGAAACCCCTTATACCACATGGCTGGTCCTGGAAGCTGCCATGCTGCTGGACACTCCACCTCCCAGCACGACACAGCCAACCAGAAAGAGGAGAACGCCTCTTCTATGACGTAAACGGGGTTGAACCTTAAGAATGTTTAAAAAGCGGGACTTTTGAATTGAAGGGTGTGTTC
>NW_020921353.1:0-288 GCF_003984885.1 Neopelma chrysocephalum
GGGGGGGCTATGGGGGGATACGGGGGGCACAGGGGTCCCCAGACCCCCAACACCACCCTCAGGGGTCCCCAGACCCCCAACACCCCCCCCAGAGACCCCCAAACCACCCCAAAGACCCCCGAGGTGAAGGGGAACAACAATTACATGGGAGATTTTGGGGGGGGGGTGTTTAGGGGGATCCCTGGGGGGGTTTGAGGAAGGTTGAGGATCTCAAGGGGGGGGCCAGGGGTCCCCCCTTGACCTCTGACCCCCCCCCCAAAACTTTGGGTCCCCCCTTTTTCCCCCCCC
>NW_020921353.1:388-1159 GCF_003984885.1 Neopelma chrysocephalum
GACCCACCCGGGACCCCCCCCCCAGACGAAATGTTTCATCTGCGGCATCGGGAGCGACTATTTCGACACCACCCCCCACGGCTTCGAGACCCACACGCTGGAGGAGCACAACCTGGCCAACTACATGTGAGATTTGGGGGTCCTGGGGGGGCTATGGGGGAGATACGGGGGGGTACAGGGGGTACGGGGGGGCACAGGGGGCTATGGGGGGGTACGGGGGGGGGGGCACAGGGGTCCCCAGCCCCCCAACACCCCCCCCAGAGCCCCCCAAACCACCCCAAAGACCCCCAGGCTGGAGGAGCACAGCCCAACCAACTACATGTGAGATATGGGGGGCTACAGGGGGGTACAGGGGGGGCACAGGGGGGGCACGGGGGTCCCCAGCCCCCCACCACCCCCCCCAGAGATCCCCCAAACCACCCCAAAGACCCCCAGGCTGGAGGAGCACAACCCAACCAACTACATGTGAGACACGAGGGTCCTGGGGGGGCTATGGGGGGATACGGGGGGCACAGGGGTCCCCAGACCCCCAACACCACCCTCAGGGGTCCCCAGACCCCCAACACCCCCCCCAGAGACCCCCAAACCACCCCAAAGACCCCCGAGGTGAAGGGGAACAACAATTACATGGGAGATTTTGGGGGGGGGGTGTTTAGGGGGATCCCTGGGGGGGTTTGAGGAAGGTTGAGGATCTCAAGGGGGGGGCCAGGGGTCCCCCCTTGACCTCTGACCCCCCCCCCAAAACTTTGGGTCCCCCCTTTTTCCCCCCCC
>NW_020921354.1:0-470 GCF_003984885.1 Neopelma chrysocephalum
CCCCCCCGGAATGTCGGGGTCCCCCTCACCCCCCGGGGGGCCCACGGCCTCGGTGTCCCCATCGAGGGATTTTGGGCCCCCCTCCCGGATCTCGGGGGTCCCCCCGGACTGCGGGTGCCCCTCCCTGCTCCCCCAGCGGCTCAGCCCCCCCAGGGGACACCCCCGGCCCCAGAGCAGCTCCCACGGGGGATCTTGGGGTCCCCCCCTGATATCAGGGTGTCCCCCCCATTTCCGGAGTGTCCCCCCATTCTCGAGGTGTCCCCCCAGGCTCAGGGTGCCCCCCCGGTCTCCAGGTGTCCCCCCATGCCCAGGGTGCCCCCCCAGTGTCGGGGTGTCCCCCTCACTCTCGGGGTGTCCCCTCATTCTCAGGGTGCCCCCCAGGCTCAGGGTGTCCCCCCATGCCCGGGGTATCTCCCCCCAATCTCGAGGTGCCCCCCCAGTCTCGGGGTGTCCCCCCACTCTCAGGGTGC
>NW_020921354.1:570-1025 GCF_003984885.1 Neopelma chrysocephalum
CCCCATGCCCAGGGTGCCCCCCATGCCCCCCTCACCACTCCCCCAGCAGCTCAGCCCCCCCAGGGGACACCCCCGGCCCCAGAGGAGGTCCCACGGGGGATCTTGGGGTCCCCCCCCCGATATCGGGGTGTCCCCCCCATGCCCAGGGTGCCCCCCGTGCCCCCCTCACCGCTCCTCCAGCGGCTGAGCTCTGCCTCGAGCCGTGCCAGGGTCTCCCTCAGCGCTTTGTTCTTCTCCTTCTCCTTCTCGAACTTCTTCTTCCACTGCTCGGCCGTGAGCTCCAGGTTCACCGACGCCGTGTTCTTGATGGTCTTGGCCCTGGGGGGGCACCCGAAACTGGCACCCCCCGACCCGGGCACCGCGGGAACCAAAACCACCAAACTGGGACTCCCCGGGTACAACAGACACCAAACTGGGACACTCTGGGCACCACAGACACCAAACTGGGACCCCCC
>NW_020921355.1:0-565 GCF_003984885.1 Neopelma chrysocephalum
CCATCCATCCCCATCCATCTGTCTCCAACGTCTCCATCCCAAACATCTCCCTCCAACCCCAACAGCTCCATCCTCAACATCTCCATCCATCCTCATCCATCCATCCATCCATCCACCTTCTCCATCCATCCAACATCTCCATCCCAAACTTTTCCATCCATCCAACGTCTCCAACCCCAACACCTCCATCCCAACCGTCTCCATCCAACCTCAACTTCTCCATCCCCAACTTTTCCACCCGTCCAACTTCTCCGTCCCTCCCCACCCATCCAACGTCTCCACCCCCGACATTTCCAACCCCAACGTGCCCCCCGCGTCCCCCCCCAGGTGGGCGGGGCCTTCTCCAAGGCCGGGGCCCTGCGGGAGCTGCACGAAATCGCCTCCGGCCCCACCCCCGAGCACGTTTTCCGCGTGGACAACTTCGACGCCCTGCAGGGCATCCACAAGGAGCTCGAGGACAAGATCTTCGCCATCGAGGGTGCCCCGGGGGGGCTCCTGGGGGTGGTCCTGGGGGGTCTTGGGGGATCCTGGGGAGTTCTGGGGGCTCCTGGGGGTCCTGGGGTGT
>NW_020921355.1:665-969 GCF_003984885.1 Neopelma chrysocephalum
CCATCCATCCCCATCCATCTGTCTCCAACGTCTCCATCCCAAACATCTCCCTCCAACCCCAACAGCTCCATCCTCAACATCTCCATCCATCCTCATCCATCCATCCATCCATCCACCTTCTCCATCCATCCAACATCTCCATCCCAAACTTTTCCATCCATCCAACGTCTCCAACCCCAACACCTCCATCCCAACCGTCTCCATCCAACCTCAACTTCTCCATCCCCAACTTTTCCACCCGTCCAACTTCTCCGTCCCTCCCCACCCATCCAACGTCTCCACCCCCGACATTTCCAACCCCAAC
>NW_020921356.1:0-566 GCF_003984885.1 Neopelma chrysocephalum
CCCCCCCGGGAACCCCCCCGGGGACCCCCCCGGGGACCCCCTCGGGCACCCCCCGGGACCCCCAGACCGGCACCGCCCAGGGGGGGCTCCCCACGGCCCCCCCAGAGCCCGGGACCTGCACCGGGGAAGGGGGGACCCCCCCTGGCCCCCAACTCAGCACCATCGAGGGGGGGGGCCAACAAACCCCCCCGGGGACCCCCAAGATCGGCACCACCGAGGGGGGGCCCCAACGGACCCCCTCGGCCTCCCCCCAGCTCGACACCGGCCGGGGGGGGTCCCCGTCAGACCCCCAGCTCGGGGACATTGAGGGGGGGCCCCCGCAGACCCCCCCGGACCCCCAGCCCAGCCCCACCCCAGAGAGGCCCCCCCAGGACCCCCAACTCGACTCCACGGAGGGGGGAACCCCCCCGGACCCCCAAATGGGCCCCATCCCTGATGGGCCCCCCCCGGACCCCCAGACTGACACAGGCCAGGGGGGGCCCCCCCCGGACCCCCAAATCGGCCCCACTGATGAGGGGTCCCCCCAGACTGACACTTTTGAGGGGGGGCCTCCCCAAACCCCCCTG
>NW_020921356.1:666-971 GCF_003984885.1 Neopelma chrysocephalum
CCCCCCCCCCAGGCCTTCGACGCCTTCGCGGCCCTGGGGGTCCCGCGGCTCCTCGACCCCTCGGACATGGAGCGGCCGGACAGTCTGGGGGTCATGACCTTCCTCAGCCAGGTCCGGGCCCTCCTGGGCACCCCCCCGGGAACCCCCCCGGGGACCCCCCCGGGGACCCCCTCGGGCACCCCCCGGGACCCCCAGACCGGCACCGCCCAGGGGGGGCTCCCCACGGCCCCCCCAGAGCCCGGGACCTGCACCGGGGAAGGGGGGACCCCCCCTGGCCCCCAACTCAGCACCATCGAGGGGGGGGG
>NW_020921357.1:0-422 GCF_003984885.1 Neopelma chrysocephalum
CCATGGACGAACCTCTTCTGGAGGGGGATTTCGGGGGCCCCCCCGGCTCTGGGGGGACCCCCCGCTACCGTCTCCTCCTCACCCGGAGGGAGCTGCAGATCCGGGGGGGGGTCCCCGAGGAGCCCCCGGTGCTGCTGGAGCACGTGGTGGGGGCTCACACCCTCAGGACCCCCTCCCTGCCCCGAGCCGCCTTCTTCTCCGTCTTCTCCTACCCCCCCAAAAACGGGGGGGGGTCCAAAAAAAACGGGGCCGGGGGGTCCAAAAATGGGGGGGGGGTCCCGTCGGAGAAGGGCCCCCACGTTCCGGGCGGACGCGGCCCCGGATTATGAGGGGAACAGGGAGACGGCCGAAAAGTGGGCCAGGGTCATCAGGTGTCTGGCCAGGGGGGAGACACCCCCCAAAAATGGTAATTTGGGGGGGGG
>NW_020921357.1:522-1472 GCF_003984885.1 Neopelma chrysocephalum
GGCGAGGGGTTGGGGGGGGAGATCGCCCCCAAAAATGGTAATTGGGGACCCGAAAATGGGAATTGGGGGAAGGGAAGGGGGGAGACTCCCCCCAAAAATGGTAATTTGGGACCCAAAAATGGGAACTGGGGAGGGGAGGGGGATGAGGGAGGGGCTGGGGGGAGCCAAAAATTGGAATTGGGGACCCAAAAATGGGAATTGGGGAGACAAAAGTGGGAATTGGGGGAAGGGGAGGGGAGAACCCCCCCAAAAATGGGAATTGGGGACCCAAAAATGGGAATTGGGGAGGGGGAGGGTCACCCCAAAAATGGGAATTGGGGACACAAAAATGGGAATTGGGGAGCCAAAAGTGAGAATTGGGGACCTAAAAATGGGAATTGGGGACCTGAAAATGGGAATTGGGGACCTAAAATGGGAATTGGGGAGGGAGAGAGGGGCTGGGGGGGGGGGGGGAGGGGGGGGGGCCGGGGGGGGGGGAGAGCCCCCCCAAAAATGGGAATTGGGGAGGGGGAGAACCCCAAAAATGGGAATTGGGGAGCCAAGAATGGGAACTGGGGACCCGAAAATGGGAATTGGGGAGGGAGAGGGGGGAGAGCCCCCCCAAAAACGGTAATTGGGGAGCCAAAAGTGAGAATGGGGGACCTAAAAATGGGAATTGGGGGGGGAGGGGGACAAGGGAGGGGCTGGGGAGGTCCCTGGGATGGAATTTTTGGGGGGTCCCTGGGATTTGGGGGTCCCCATCCCTCCCCCATTGCCCAAGAAGGTCTCAGGGGTGACTCCAGAGCCGGATTTCGGGGTGTTCCTGCTTCCCCAACCCTGACCCTCTTTTTTTGGGGGGTCCCCCCCCAGTTTTGCCCCCCGAGCCGCGGCGCCGGCGCCTCCTGATGCTGCTCAACCCGTTTGGGGGGGCGCGGGAGGGCCCTGAGGCTCTGCCAGAACCACGTCCTGCC
>NW_020921358.1:0-658 GCF_003984885.1 Neopelma chrysocephalum
AAGGGGGTGCGGGTCTGACACTCGCTGGTGGGCGCGGCCCCCCCCCCCGCTCGCAGCACGAAGCCCCCCGTGGGGTGCGAGTCACGCGTGGGGTTTGTGGGGGGGGTCACGGCACATCCCAAAATAAAGCCGGTGGCCTCTGGGGGAAGTGGCGGGGGGGGGCACCAGCCCGTTCCCACGCGTCCCGTGGGGAAACCGAGGCACGGTGGGGGCGGGGAAGGGGGGGCGCGGGACCCCCCCCCTCGCTCCGTGGGTTCAACTCTCCCCCGCGTGGAACAGCGACCCCCAAAGCTGTTGGGGGGCGGGGGGGGACACACACAGACACGACACGCGACAGTGGGGAGGGGGCGGGGCCGCCCCGTGTCCCCGTTCCCACGGGGTGTCCCCCCCCCCCCCGGGGGGGTGGGGGGGGGGGGGGGGCCGCGTTCCCACGAAAAGAGGGAGGAGGGGGAGACACCCACGCGAGGCGCGGGTGCGCGCCCACGGGGTGGGGGACGTGCGTGCGCGCGCGTGAAAGCGCACCCCCCACCCCCGAGGGGACACACGGACCCACGGACACGCGCGCGGGGGAAGACGGACGGACCCACGGACACGCGCGAGGAGACGGACGGACCCACGGACGCGCGCGGGGGGAGCCGCAGGTGCGCGCGGGGGGGGG
>NW_020921358.1:758-1000 GCF_003984885.1 Neopelma chrysocephalum
AAGGGGGTGCGGGTCTGACACTCGCTGGTGGGCGCGGCCCCCCCCCCCGCTCGCAGCACGAAGCCCCCCGTGGGGTGCGAGTCACGCGTGGGGTTTGTGGGGGGGGTCACGGCACATCCCAAAATAAAGCCGGTGGCCTCTGGGGGAAGTGGCGGGGGGGGGCACCAGCCCGTTCCCACGCGTCCCGTGGGGAAACCGAGGCACGGTGGGGGCGGGGAAGGGGGGGCGCGGGACCCCCCCCC
>NW_020921359.1:0-365 GCF_003984885.1 Neopelma chrysocephalum
GGGGGGGCACGGGGGGGACTCAGGGGGGCACCAACCCCCACAGCCACCCACAGACACCCTGAGACCCCCCTGAGACCCCCCAGAGACCCCCTGAGACCCCCCAAGAACAACCCAGAGACCCTCAGAGCAACCCAGAGACCCCCTGAGACCTCTCTGAGCCCCCCCTGAGCCCCCAGAGCGACCCAGAGACCCTCAGAGCGACCCAGAGACCCCCTGAGACCCCAGAGCGACCCAGAGACCCTCAGAGCGACCCAGAGACCCCCTGAGACCCCCAGAGTGACCCAGAGACCCTCAGAGCGACCCAGAGACCCCCTGAGACCCCCAGAGTGACCCAGAGACCCTCAGAGCCCCCAGAACGACCCAGA
>NW_020921359.1:465-739 GCF_003984885.1 Neopelma chrysocephalum
CCCCCCCCAGCCCCCACCTTGCCGATCTCCTCCTTCTGCTTGCGGATGTTGCCGACGATCTCCAGGATGCGCTGGGTGTACACGGCCCGGGACACATCGCGGGGCAGCGACTCCAGCTCGGACACCTGGGGGGGCACGGGGGGGACTCAGGGGGGCACCAACCCCCACAGCCACCCACAGACACCCTGAGACCCCCCTGAGACCCCCCAGAGACCCCCTGAGACCCCCCAAGAACAACCCAGAGACCCTCAGAGCAACCCAGAGACCCCCTGAG
>NW_020921360.1:0-183 GCF_003984885.1 Neopelma chrysocephalum
TTTGGGGGTCCCTGACCTCGAACTTGGGCCGCAGGCCGCAGTCGTCGGTGTCGGCCACGGGCACGTTGTAATATTCGCCCTCCTCCTGGTTCAGGAGCTTGAACCTGGGTGGGACCCCCCCAAAAAATTTAAATCACCCCCCAAAAATTTAAACCCCCCCCCCCAAAAATCAACCCCCCCCCC
>NW_020921360.1:283-688 GCF_003984885.1 Neopelma chrysocephalum
GGGAGGTTTTAAGGGTCCCAGAGGTGTTTTTGGGGGTCCTGGGGGGGAGGGTGGCGGTCCCAGGAATTTTGGGGTGGTTTTGAGGGGTCCTGGGAGGGTTTTAGGGGTCCCAGGAGTTTTGAGGGGGAGTTTTGGGGTGTTTTTGGGGGGTCCTGAGAGGGTTTGGGGTCCCAGGGGTTTTGAGAGAGGGTTTGGGGTGTTTTTGGGGGTCCCAGGGGGGGTTTTGGGGGTCCCTGACCTCGAACTTGGGCCGCAGGCCGCAGTCGTCGGTGTCGGCCACGGGCACGTTGTAATATTCGCCCTCCTCCTGGTTCAGGAGCTTGAACCTGGGTGGGACCCCCCCAAAAAATTTAAATCACCCCCCAAAAATTTAAACCCCCCCCCCCAAAAATCAACCCCCCCCCC
>NW_020921361.1:0-2047 GCF_003984885.1 Neopelma chrysocephalum
ACACGGCCTTGGGTTGCAGGGAGTACAAGGTTAAGACGGTTTGATAATGTGCAGGTGCTTGGATTCCTGGGTGTTGTTGTGGGAATATGTTTGTGTTGTGTGTGAAGTTGGCAAACTCAATAAAGGCTGCCTGCTGCACTGAGCAGGCAGACATCTCGTCTCACTATCCTTGTGTGTCTTGTGTGTCTTGTGCGTCTTTCTTCCCCCACTGGACCAGGCCTCAAGACAAGATACCCTGCGACACCTTCCTGCTGTGGTTTGTCTGCATCTTCCGCACGCCTGGGTATGTCAATAGTCCCATATGGTTCGCATGATGTTGCTCACCCAAAAGGGGGCTACATCGAATCAAGGGGAAGGGGAACGCTCCAATTAATTTCAAAGATACAACATCGAATATGAGTACCGCGTGACAATCATTAGAAAACCACCCCAGTTTTATCACAAGCAAAACGAAATAACATGTCCATGACTTTAGGCTTCCTGTAACCTTTGACAGAGTGACTTCCTGGATACAGCACAATGAGAAAAACCTACTGGACAAGACACAAAATGTATACTATTATTTGATACATGCAGGCTGCTTATTGCAGGAGTAGGCATGTCCATGGTGGCTGGACCGTCTGTCCGCACTCACCTAGATACCTGAATAAGGGAGGAATGGAGGGTGGTTATAAGTCAAACCCCCCCCCCCCCCCCGTACACACACATTTTCTTCCGCCGTCTCAGGTGCTGAGTAGGAACTTCTTTCGCCTGGGACTTGGTACCACGCCCGGCCACCTGTAAACCATTTAGAACTATGGGCTGTAAGACTTCGAGGGTTGGTACTAAACTGGACAGTATAAGCACGGCGACAATCTGGACAAGAAGCTCAATTGACATCTGAAGGCTTCTGTATGCTGCGCTCTCAGCAGCCCACCAGTGCCATATCGGGGAGCTGAAGCCCAGCTACCATCTCCGCAACATAATGGAGAACTTTTTGGACGCTTGTGTGCATCAAGAGGAGGAAAAGCAGGAAGTGCAATGCAAACAGGAGGAGGACAAATTTGGGACATCAAGCGGAGGTGATCCTGTGTGATTTCTGCCTTCAGGATCCCCATCCAGCCGTGAAGACTTGCCTGACCTGCAGGGCCTCCCTGTGCCAAGCCCACCTGAGTACTACAAATGATAGACAAGGATCACCTGAAAGACATTGTTCATTACACGAATCACGACATCGTGGACAAGACACATGAGGGACAGACACACAATGACTGAATCATCACACCGGTTAGTAGAAGTTAGTGAACACAATTGAACCATATTTAGGATATGCTTTCTTCTATGTGATATTCAGGTAGGTCTTATGCTGCTCAGCATCCACTTGACTCTATCCAGAATTCTCGCCGCACATGATAAGCTTTTATCACACATGCTGGAAGCCAGTGGGGTCCTGTGGGAGACAAAACACAAACCCACAACCCCCCCCATACATCTCGTACTGATAATTTAGTACCTACCTGTAGTATCTGTTAGTGATCCTAGTTCACACGTGCCCACCGCGTGAACTAAATAGCCACCGCGTGAACCCAAGATTAACATGATTTTTAAACTTTTAGGATCCTAAACCCATAATGACTTGGAGGCTAGCAGTTTTTTTTCAATTTTATTACTTTGTCGGGCTACTGCAACTCCACGGTACATGAGCAGCCCCAGTACAGGTTTTCTAGGTGGCCCCAAAGAACGCTCCAGAACTCCTGGGTCCACCTCGCATGCTCCAGGAACGGAGCACCACCTGCATCCTGATTCTGAGAAGTTCACAGTTTTACCAATCGGATCATACTTAACCTTCTTGCCCGCAGCCTCTACCCGTCCCCTCTCCGGGCCAGATAGACCCCCTCCCACCAATCCGAACAGAGCGGCGCAGCCTCTAACCCCCTCCTGGGCCAGCTAGAGTCCCGCTCACCGAGCCAAACAGAGCGACGCAGCCTCTAAACCCCCCCCCTGGGCTGAATAGAGTCCCGCTCACCAAGCCAAACAGAGCGGCGCAGCCTCTAACCCCCTCCTGGGC
>NW_020921361.1:2057-3742 GCF_003984885.1 Neopelma chrysocephalum
GCGCAGCCTCTAAACCCCCCCCTGGGCTGAATAGAGTCCCGCTCACCAAGCCAAACAGAGAGGCGCAGCCTCTAACCCCCTCCGCTGGGTATCGCGAACGACGTAGGAGTCCATCTCCACGGCATAAACGGCGTAGAAGTCCATCTCCAGGACCTGTGCAGACATGGCACTCCAGAGCAGATTGAGTCAGACAATGGGACTCATTTCAGGAACAGTCTAGTGGCCACTTGGGCACAGGAGCATGGTATTGAATGGGTATATCACATTCCATATCATGCGCCTGCTGCAGAAAAGTTTGACACTGAAAAAACTCCTGGAATACATCACGGAGCTAAAACAGCGTTGCCTCCCGACAAAACCGAAATAGAATTAAACTTAACAAGAACACAGCCTGGCCGACCCCGAGGGGGGGGCTGCCCTTCCCCTGAGTCCCAGACTTCTCAACAAGACACCATCCAGCACAGCTCCACAGGGAAAACCCTCTTCTCCTGGCAGCCTCAGGCACCAAACTTGACTCCTAAACTGACTGACTATCAAAACTCCTGTATCTGCCTGGGACACTCTGACGACAGGGGTAACACCACGATCCCCCATCCTGAAGTTTAAACACCATGTCCTCTGCCCGTGCCTCCCTGACACGCTCACAAACACTAACACTTGACTCAGAAAGAGTCTTGTCGGACAGACACCAGCCAACCCTGCCACTCTGAGCAGGGTCCTGAGACATCCCTTCTGATGTCTCTTCTCACATATATGCTGGGCATAATATTCCACAGCATGGGATATTCCTTTGGCCTGTGCAAGCCAGCTCTCCTGGCTGTAGTACCTCCCAGCTTTCCTGTGCACCAGCTCTCTGCAGAGCATGAAATACTACAGGACTATCTGTCCTTCTCACATTGAATCCAACACAAAGCACTGTCACAGCTATCAAGAAGTAGTTTAATCCTATCCCAACCAAACCCAGTGTATTACAACACCACCACAGAGAGAAGATGAAGATCAGTAGGAGCACAGGGAGTCAGCTATATTCGGTAGCCTGCCACCCTAGCCAATTTCCTACAAAAACAGCAGTTCACTCCACAGGCTATGCATACCACCTGCAAAGTCAACTTTGTCCTTGGCAACGGTGAGTTTCGTGTTCAGTATCCTGTCCGTGACGCCAGAATGTATTAGGGAGGGGGAGTTAAGGTTCGAAGGAGATACTGAAGCTTGAAACCATGACACCGTTGAAAGCTTCACAAAAACCAAGATTTATTACCGAGAAAGTGGCCAACAAAACGAACAAACCCAAAAGGGAGGAAGGGGGAGAGGAATAAGCTTCAGTTACCCAGCTGTTGCCCATAAAGTTATCTTACCGACCTGGCGTGCCCATAATTACCCATAGGAAAAGCGGCATCCTTGGAGAGGCAGTAAGTTCACAAGAATGGCAGGTGTCTCCGTCGAAAGGCAACATTGTCCTTGATGTGAAGTTAGCTCCCGCTCCAAGGAAGCACTATCAACTTTTATACCATTAACTGAGTGGCCACAACCTCCCAGGTGTGGCCAGCACCGCCCAGCCAGAGGCCCTCAGTCCCACCTCCCAGTTATGTAAGTACATCTCTTCTGCGCATGCGTGAGGACTTTGGAAATCCCCTCATGCAGGCGCAGTGTGTTTTGGGGGTCTTTCTTAATTGAGTCTGGGGGCG
>NW_020921362.1:0-1679 GCF_003984885.1 Neopelma chrysocephalum
GCTGCTGCTCTGGAGCCAGGACACCCCTTTGTTTGCACTAACAGCAGCTGAGTACAGGCAGTGCCAGTCCCAGCCACTGCTTGTGGCTCTGGGCAGAGCACACACCTGGCAGACAAAGTATTCTGTGCATTCATGGAGTGGATGGAAAGCTACTGGAGCCAGGGCTGGCTGGGGCCTCTCCTTGTCTGGGTAAAGCAGCTCAGGCTGGGCCCAGTGATAATGGCTCCAGGTAATGCTGGTTCCAGGTAATGCTGGCTCCAGGTAATGCTGGCTCCAGGTAATGCTGGCTCCAGGTGAGAGTTGCTTCAGATTGACATTGGTTTTGAATTTGGCAAGTGATCCAAGTGAAGCGCCTGAGGCAGAGCCTGGGGAGGCAACACCCCATAGGATGAATTTGCAGGGATCTGTTCCACCTAAAAGCAAGTGTGTGGCTCACCAGTGCCCCTTGGGTGCTGGCCAAGGCCAGAAGCGAGGAGCAGATCTGGAGGAAGTACATTAGGCTGGCACATCAGGGACAGGGGACATGAATGACTGGGACTGATGGCAGGCCTGAAACACGTTCCACTGCCTTTGGGGGTGCTAAGGGGCCAGCAAAGCATCATATCAGAGGCAGGAGCAAGCAGGGTGGCACAAATGTGTGGCAGACATAGTGACTCTGCAGTACATTGCCTCAGGTCCGGAGCAGAGCAGAGGTTTGGCGAGCAGCTCCTGTATCAGGTCACTTGAGGCTGAAGAATGTCTTGACTCTCCAGTAGATTTGGCTGAGATGGTACAAAGTATTTCTCAGGAGGTGTCATCAGGGTCTTATACTGTGCCAGCACCATGTCAGCTCATGCACTCAGCATCATCTTGCCTCTTGGTGAAGCCTACAGCACTCCTGTGACTTCCTCTGATGCCCTGAACTCTCTCTCTCAGGCGTTGCTGCTAACGAGTTCTTATATTACTTCAGAATTTATATAGGAGAGTAGTATTTACTCCATTATCACACAGCTCATACGGATCAAGTTATCATCTCCACTCTTATTTTAGCCTTCAGTAGACACATATTTCAGGAAAATCAGAATTTTGCTTCTAGGAAGTGATTTGTGCCTTATTTATGCCAGAATGCTCTTCAGGCATGGTGATTGCAATGTCTCAGTTCCTCAAAATAGAAAAAAATGCCTACTTTCTTACCCAGAGATTGCAGTCAAATTAACACCAAATTAACGCACAGTTTTTACGGTTCCTCATTTCAAGTTGGAGGTAATGCGCCCCTGCCTGGAGGCTCCATTTCTTAACAGTAACTTGTTCCAGCTTTTTTTGCAAATACATTCTCAGTATTGAATTCTCTGAATCTATCATGATTATATTTATGACCAATCCCATGCCTTTTTGCCCTAACATAATTACTACTTTTCATCTCATCTGTAACCTTATTCTTTATGTTTTCTTTCTGTCATTAAGAGCAGGAAGCTTAGTTGTGGCTCTCCAACAGCAATACCTGCCCTCTTTTTTTATCCTTTATTTTTCTTTTTTTTTATTTAAGACATGTCTGTAGACTTCAAACCTGCAGAAACAACTTTGTGAACTGGGTTTAAGCAAGTGTAGAGACAATTCCATTACATGATTTCTGAGGAACTATTGATCAGACCTTGTCCTGGTTAGAACGGCTGGGACCAATTCATCCCTGGATGGGTGTA
>NW_020921362.1:1689-15592 GCF_003984885.1 Neopelma chrysocephalum
TGAATTGAGTTCATTTTGCCTTGCTGGTTAACTTTTAAACCAGCACAGACCTCCAGTTCCAGGCGTGGCTGAAGACCTTGTGTGCACTGCCCCATCATTGTCCCTGTAGAGGCAGAGCCTTTTTATAGTGTCAAGAACCACTGGCTCTTCTGGGAGATTTAGAAAAATAAAGATACTACGTATAGCCCTATGTCTACATCTCAGTCAAATCTCCATGTCCTTTACTGTGCTGAAACTGTAGAACTATGATTTTCTTTTTTTTTCCTATTTTTAACCAGGTCACAAAACAGAACTTTTGCTATGGAATATAGTAGGTTTTGCACCAAAGTGATGTACATGTTCCTCTGGTATACAACTATCCAGTGCTAGGAAATCGACAAATTCATAGTATAAAAATTGGGTTTAGAAGTAAAAATAAAGACACTGTCATGGACTCAGAATATGTGAAAATAAGTATGTAGAGATCTTGCTGAGAACACTCCCACAGCCTCTCTGATGTGTTGCTAAGAGATTTTCTAATTGATAATCTCTTCTTGGCAAGTGTCAGAGACAAGATTCTAGGCTAGGAAGATCTTGATACAGCTATTCTTACATTTCTTTGTTGAGGAAACTTCCCTGTCCAACCCTCCAGGAGCTCCTCTGTCAGTCACACTCCACCACCTGAGCTGGGTTCAAGGCCCCTGTGCAGCTGCTCCCCCCACAGACACACAGAGTCAGACCTCACCGGCTCCACCCCAGATTTCCCAGGGCAGAGTCTCACACACGCTGATCCTTGAAATAATTTAATCATGGTGCAATAACAAAATAGCTTGAGCTGCTACCTCTGAGGAGGGACCCCAAACAAAGAAGCCCCTGGGCTTTTATGCCCTCACAGTCTAAGCATGGGAAAGTCTGGGGGTTGTTGGCTCCTACTGTGCCTCTGAGGGTCCCTCACCGGGCTAGACCACAGCTCCCCAGCCCTTCGGTCAGCAGTTTGTCGACAGTTCACGTCCCCTTGCCTCAGGCTCCTTCTCCCCAGACCTCAACCTCCAGTTCCACTGCAGCTGCATGCTGAGAAACCTGCACCAAATGTATTCCTCATCACACTCCTAGAGTATGAACAACCACTAGGACTCCAGTGTGCCAAGGGGAGTGTCAAGGGATCAGAGACAAGCACTGTTGCATAATTCAATCTGCACTAAATATGGCCTCTTACTCTCAGACTCTTTTCAATAATCACAGAACATGGGTGAGAAGCAGTTGGATTACAAGCTGTGGGAGAAGGTGAGGTAGCTGCCTGATCTGGCTCTGGGTGTCAACTAGCTCTAGGTGGTCCTGCTCATGGAGAGGGCTTGGACCAGGTTCTGTCATTCTGTGATCTTCTCGTGAAGGATCTGTTTTCAGGATGTCTGAGCTCCCTTTCCCCCACAGGGAATATCAGCACTCCAGTGCTTTGCCCAGGCAGCATTTCTGAGCAGAACAGTCTGCTTCCATCCATGTCTTTCATTTTGCCTCTTCTCTTTCAGCTGGGCTGTGTTTTTCTTCCAGCATTGACAGAATCCAGCCCTACAGAGATATATGGAAACAGGAATGGCAGAAAAATAAAGAGGAGGAAGGCCTGGGAATGGCAAAGTCTGCCATTTGACAGGAATGACTTATTTTTCTTTTTGCTTTGAAGTTTGTATCATTAGATATTTTTCATAAGAAAGGACTGATGCACTCTTTAAGCACTTTTTTCCCAGGTGCATTTTATAAACATGGTAACTCAGTGCTGCCCCAGTACTATTCCACTGTACACAATTATGCAAGTGTGGAAACATGAAAAAACGGTGGTAGTTACATTTCTGTGCATAACAGTGCAGATCCTTGCAAACATTTAACAGAATTTAACTCCACTTAACAGAACTGCAAGATGAAAGGAAACATTGCTCAAATGAATGAATCAGTTTCAAGTGATAAATGTTATACCTTTCTTCTTTTTCAGTAGGTTTAGGAAAAAACCCTAAATGCTTGCTGTGTCGGCGTCACAAATTAACCTGACTTGACCTTTCAATCTCTCTGACTCCAGCTGAACCCAAAGAAACACTTCCTCAAGGTGAGGTGTGCCAAAATGGCAAATTGTATCTGCATACAGTGGGACACCTCGCTTCTCTCCAGCTCCTCCCTTTTCAGGACTGAACAAAAATGAAGAGCAGGGGGAAAAACAGGGAGAACAAAATCTCCTTTTTTCATCAGACATAAGCTGTTCCACTTTCTCAGTAGATTCTCACAGTTATCTTACTTATACCTAAGTTTATCCAATGGGGAGTGTGCTGGTTTTGGTGGGGGTGGAGTTAATTTTCCTCGCAGTGGATGGAATGAGGCTCTGTTTTGGGTTTATGCTGAACACAGGGTTGATAATATAGGGATATTTTTGTTATTACTGAGTGGAACTTACACAGAGTCAAGGCCTTTTCTGCTTTTTGTACTGCCACACTAGAGAGGGGCTGGGGGTGCGTGGGAGACTGAGATGGGACACAGCTGGGACACGTGACTCCAACTGACCAAAGGGATATTCCAGGCCACATGACATCACACTCAGGATATAAAGCTGGGAAAAAAGAGGGGAACATTTGGAGTGTTGGCATTTGTCCTCCAGAGTAATTGTTACATGTGATAGGGCCCTGCTCTCCTGGAAATGGCTGAACGCCTGCTGCCCGTGGGAAGCAGTGAATTGATTCTTTGGTTTGCTTTGTTTGCATGCACAGCTTTTCCTTTCCCTATTAAACTGTCTTTAATGCACAATTTTTCTACCTTTTTCCCTTCCCTGATCCCACTGGGGGTGAGTATGCAAGCAGTTGCGTGGGGCTTGGCTGCTGGCTGGGGTTAAACCATGACAGGGACATAAACAGTGACTGACAGGGACAGACAGCAGCTATGGCAGCTCTATCCTCATCAATCTGACTGAATCTTCCCAGGAAAAGATGAGAAAGCCACAATCACTTTTTCAAGCACAACTGACAGAAGTCCTTCACATAAGAGGCCTTTGGGATTCCTGAACTTCTGCAAAATGTCAGAGAAAAGACAGGAACCTGCACTGGCATAGCATGTAGCACCAGGGAAGAATAAAACAAAATACTAGAGTTGCACTTTATGAAGAAATGACATGTAACAGCTACAGAGAATTCCTTGGGCTTGACATTGCAAGACAAAGCAGAAAAGTGGGATATAGGGTTCATCTAACCAAAATGGTGTCAACGATAATATTCTGAGGGGGAAAAAGAGGTTGTAAGGCAGGAAAACTTAAGGCAAAACTATTCCTGTGTAGATTGGATAAATGATCAGGGTGTTATACAGGGAGTAAACGCTGATGGCAGCATATAGCACTGGTACGTGAAAGGGTGCATTCAACATGCAGCAGAAGGCCCTCGGTGAGGTGATTACTCCCCTGGAAACATTTGTACTTTCTCTGCAGCTTTCAAGGCCACACCTAAAGGATTTCCCTTTGCTTGGAAAGCAGCAGTTCCAGATAGCTCTAACCTCAGAACACTAGTAATAGTAACCCATCTTATCCATACTGTTTCATAGAATCCTAAAGTTTGGAAAAGATCTTCAAGATGACCAAGTGCAACCATCAACCCAGCACCATCACCATGTTTACCACTAAACTGTGACCTCAAAGCGCCATATTCACATGTTTTTTGAACACCTCCAGGGATAGTGACTTCACCACTTCCCTGGGCAGCCTCTTCCAGGGCTTGACAACCCCTTCCCACAACAAAATTTCTCCTAATATCCAATTTAAACCTTCCCTGGTTCAACCTGAGGCTGTTTCCTCTTGACCTGTCACTTGTTACCTGGGAGAGGAGACCAAATCCCTCTCGTAATTGTACAGAGGGAGAGCCTCCTTTTCTCCAGGTTGAGCCCCCCAGCTTACTCAGCTGCTCCTGGTGTTCCAGACCCTTCCCCAGCTCTGTTCCCTTCTCTGGACATGCTCCAGCCCTTCAATGCCTTGCTTGTCATGAGAGGCCCAAAACCGACCCCAGGATTGCAGGTGCCTCAACAATGCCTAGCAAAGGGACGGTCACTGCTCTGATCCTGTTGGCCACACTATGGCTGGTACAAGCCAGGATGCTGTTGGCCTTCATGCCCACCTGGGCACCCACTGGTTCATGTTAACAGCACCTCCAGGTCCTTTCCCACCAGCAGCTTTCCAGCCCCTCTACCGCCAGCCTGGAGCGCTCCACGGACCTAAGGACAGGACCTGGCACTTGGCCTTATTGAACCTCACAATGTTGGCCTCAGCCCATTGATCCAACCTGTCCAGAGCCCTCTGCAGAGTCTTCCTGTCCTCCATCAGATCAACATTTCTGCCCACTTGGTGTCATCTGTGAACTTGCTGAAGCTGCCCTCAATCCCCTCATCCAGATCATCAATGAAGACATTGAACAGGACTGACCCCAGTACTGAGCCCTGGGGGAACCCATCAGTGACTGGCCTCAGCTGGGTGTAACTCCACCCCCCACCACTCTCTGGGCCTGGACATCCAACCAGTTTTTCGCCCAGCAAAGCCTGCACCCATCCACATCACAGAAAGCCAGTTGCTACAGGAGAATGCTGTGGGACGTGGTGTCAAAGAGTTTACTGAAGTCTAGGTGATGACATCCACAGTCTTTCCCTCAGCCAGTAAGAGGCAAAGGAAGCTATTGATCCATATATCCCTCACTAACAAGAACTAGTTTCTTCTTCCCTATTTTCTGACCCTGAAAGGATAGATGTTTTTTGTGCCTAGATGGTAGGAGATGCATATTTATTTTCTAACCATGTAGTTCATGCTGAGGAATAAAAATGGCATTGACTCCCTTCAGTTACGTAAGATGCTCATGGTGCAGCCAGCTGCTGCAAGATGTGAAAAACACTGAAGTTCTTGTTCATTTAGATCAGATTCTGAGCCAAAGGCATCTGCAAAACAGCACTTATTCTTTGTAGCTAATAATCGAGTGATGCCTGGAACAAGATCAGTGAACAACTAATAGAGAATGTCCAAGTACATAAAATAAGAAACAGCTCCAACTGGTTTATGCCACATCTGGTGGACTGGACAAGCACCATTCCAATGGCGTAAGACGTGACTGGCCAAACTGCTCCGCAGTCAAGGCAGACACCACCAGGCATTGTTCCATGGATAGGAGCTATGTCTAATGTCAAAGGAAATAGCAAATGGAATAGTAGAGACTGAAACTTAAGCAGACCAGCTGCACTGGTATGATCACTTTTCCTCTATCAGGACACCACTAAGCAAAACAGTATTGGATGCCCTGGAAAACACATCCTGAGTACAGCAGGATCTACAGTCTCTTGGAGGGCACTTTTATCTGACAGATCTGTAGTTGGTCTGGCACCTGATTTCTCCAAACTGAGCAGTCATGGAAGGCCACTGAGGGCCACTCCTCTCAGCTATATGTCATGCAAATCAACCATTATTTTTATTTATGGGTATCTTGAATACCTCTGTCTTGAGAAAAAATTGTTATTTCACTACTTACTCCACAACCTCTCCAGACAATCTATTCCAGTGCTTGGTCATCCTTACAGTGAAAGAGTGTTTCCTAATGTTCTGATGGATTCTCCTGTGTGTCAGTTTGTGTCCATTGCCTCTTGTCCCTGTCACTGGGCACCACTGAAAAGAGCCTGATTCCATCTTCTTTACACCCTGCCTCCAGTCATTACTATACATGATGAGATCCCTCTGAGTCTTCTCTTCTCCATGTTCTCTCAGTTTCAGTTCTCTCAGCCTTTCCCCAAAGTAGAGATGACCCAGTCTCTTAATGATTTTCATAGTTCTCTATTGGACTCTCTGAATTATGTCCCTGTCTCTCCTGTACTGTGGAGTCCAGAACTGAACAAACACTCCAGGTGTGGCCTCACCAGTGCTGAAAGACCACTTCCCATGACCTGCAGGCAACACTCCTCCTAATGCAGCCCAGGACACCATTAGCCTTGTTTGCAGCAAAGTTGCTTTGCTGGCTCGTATTTAGCTTGGTGTCCACCAGGATCTCCAGGTCCTTTTCTGCACAGCTGCTTTCCAGCTGGGTCATGCTGGAAAATCTTGGTGCCTGGAATTGTTCCTCCTCTCCAGGTGCAGGCTCCTTGTTGAACTAGGTGAAGTTCCTGTCAGCCCATTTCTCCAGCTTGTCAAGGTCCCCTCTGGATGGCAGCATGACCAGCATTATCAACCACTCCTCCCAGCTTTGTGCCATCAGTGAACTTGCTGAGGGTGCATTTTGCCCCATCATCCAGATTACTAAAGATGTTAAACAGGACTGGACCCATATTGACCTCTAGGGTACACCACCAGTTATTGGTCTCCAACTAGACTTTGTGCCACTCAGCACCATCCCTGAGCCTGGTCATTCTGCCAGTTTTCAATTCTCCTCACTGTCTGTTCATCCAGCCCACACTTCAACAGCTTCTCTACAAAGATCTTATGGGAGACACTGCCAAAAGCCTTCCCAAAGTCAAGGTCAACAATGTCCACAACTGTCATCTACCAAGACAGTCACTTCATCATAGAAGGTGATAAGGTTGATCAAGCATGACTTCCCCCTGATGAAGCCATGCTGACTACTCCTGATTATTTTCTTGTCCTCAAGGTACTGCAAAATGGTTTCTAGGATCAGTTGCTCTAACACCTTCCCAACTGATTCAGGTGAGGCTGACTGGCATGTGGTTCCCTGAACCCTCTCTCTTGCCCTCCTTGATGGCAGGAGTGACATCTGCTTTCCTTCAGCCTTCAGGCACTTCTGTTAATCACCATGATAGATCAAAGATTATCAAGCGTCACCTCATAGTGACACCAGCCATCTCTCTCAGAACTTGTGAGGGTGTCTCTTCAGGGCCCACGGATTTTGTGTGCCCAGTTTGCTTAAGTATTTCCTGACCTGCTCCTCTTCCATCAAGGCCATGTCTGCTTTGTTCCGGACTTTCTCCCTGCTCTCTGTGCCATAGGTTTCACAAAGGTCTTACTACCAGGATTCAGTACCTCAGACTTTTCCATGTCATAAGCCACCAAGGCTCTGGCCCCATTCAGCAATGGCCCCACATTTTCCTTAGTCTTTCTTTTGTCACCTAAGTACTTATGTAAACCCTGTTTTCCACATCTTTCACATTTTTGGCCAGATTAGGGTTGGCTGAACCACCCTAGAGCTGGGATTGATTAGCATGGAGAAGGCTCTGGGGAGACCTCACTGCAGCCTTCCAGTACTTAAAGGGACCTTAAGAAAAGAGGGAGAGCAACCTTTTCCATGGGCAGATAATGATAGAACAAGGGGGAACAATTTTAAGCTAAAAGAGGACAGTCTTAGGTTAGCTATTAGGAAGAAATTCTTTACTCAGAGGATGGTGAGGCCCTGCCACAGGTTGTCCAGAGAAGCTGTGAATGTTCCAGCTGTGAGGGCCCTGAGGAACCTCATCTAGTGGGTGGCATCCCTGCCCATGGCATAAGGGTTGGAACGAGATGGTCCTTAAGGTTCCTTATAACCAAAACCATTCTATGACTATGTGATTCAATCCCATTTGGACTTTGACTTTCCTAAGCTCATCCCTGCATGCTCAGACAGCATCTCTCAGGTTCCTCCTAGGTTACCTGTCCTTGCTTCCACCATCCATATGCTGCCTTTTTCTGTCTGGAGTTTTGCCAGGACCTCCTTATTGATCCTCATGGAATCTTCTTTACCTGAATTACTACTCCGTCCTGACCATATGCCTCAATAAAGGCAGATGGTAAAACTAACCATCGTTACCCACCGTTTCACATATTTGAGTCTTACATGTTAGAGCTCTATCAGCTAAGGATTAAATACTTCTGGCCTTGGAAAAAGCATGTGTCATTGGTTCCCTTGTTCTAAAAAACCAAGCAGGGAATTTTTCTTTCCCCTGCCTCACTGTAAAAGAAAGATATTGAATGGGGGAGGGTGGTTTGCCTTGGGTGATTGATCCACACAAAAGAACTAACCGGCAGAACTGCGTTCCAAGCTGATGGCCCTCCTAAGACTGTGGGGAAGGGTGATGAGTTTTTTTCCTTCTCTACTGGGAAAACAGTAGCACTTCACTTTTGCCTTAACTCAGGCAAGGTGTGTGTTGGAAAGGCTCCGAGGTCATTTTGTTCTCGCCTGGTCATCTGGCTGTTTTCTGGCCCCAACTTGCCTGCACACTGTTCTCCCCCCAGCCCAGATCTGCTTGGATTTCATCGGAGAGGCTTGACCTATCTGCAGAGGAACCTTGCTGGGGAGGAGGTTGCCCTTTCCCTCCTCCGCTCCCGTGTTTGGCAGCGGTTTGTGCCCATTGACAAAAGGGGGGAAATCCCGGCCACAGTCAGCCGCAGACAGTGTGAGTTTCGTGGGAAGAATCCCTTTTTTCCCCTTTTCCCCTTCCCCTTCTCGGGGAAAATCTCCATTTTCGGCTCCAACAGCGCCCCCTGCTGGCCGTGCTTAGAATTGCACCAAAGGGCAGAAAGTACCGAACCGTTTCCTTTTGAAGGGGATTTTTGGGTACAGGATTATTGTTTGGCTGGTTTTGTGTTCTTTTGTTTCTTCTGCCAATACACACATATCCTTTAATAAAGGGCTGTTATTTTTTCTTTCTCAATACTTCCTCAACTGGAGCCTCTTAATTTTAGATTTACAAGTGCTTAGAGGGAGGAGTTTGGTCTTCCTCATAACTCATCCTCCTTAGCAAAACACTTCAGTCTCATTAAACTGAGACAGCATGTCTACACATCTCAAGAATATCCTTGACGACAAAAAATTATTCTTGGCGGGAAAAAGTAAATTTAGAATAGCTGTGAGAAAAGTCTGTGATACTTACACTGGAGAAAAAATATCCATGAGTGCAAAGTAATCTACATAGAAAAAGCAGCCCTAACTATCAAATAGAGTATGGACAGTGTTCAGATTCATGGTAGTGAAGTATTAACACTGCATGTTGTCAGATCATGGGAGAAAGAATGTAAAATTAGAAATTATAGAGGATAATGTCAGAGCTAATCAGAACTAAATAGTGATTTCTGTACAAGGAGAGTTAAGATAGATTAGTACTATTTGCCTTGTTATGTGGAAAGGTATTGTTGTTTTTTTTTCTAGTGTGGGACTTTACTAAAGTAAAGAATTTTTCAATCAATTTATTTCATCTATAAATAGCATTGTCAGAGAGATCTTTGAATGCCAAAAAGCAAAATTGGTCTTAAATTGATTAAATAAAAGGAACAACAATCTAGCAAAGACTCTTGAACACAGTCGAGGGTCCTCCTACGAATCTCTGAACTCTGGATTTCCAGAATATTGGAAGATATACAGATGAATGTTATTTTATATTTACATCCAAAGATGGAATACAATGTAAAGAGCACTTAGAAGGGTTCAAGGTAGTTCTCTCTGACATACTGCACTATATTATGTTACAACTGAACGAAGTGAAACAGAGTAGTATTTAACAATCTGATTGAGTTCAGCAGTGCAGACAACAGTGAAATCTACATATCATATCCAAGATCTGTAAGTAGAGAGCTCTGTGAAAGGACAACTGTCATCAGACTTAGATTGGCCTGAGAAAAAGTTAAGGTATGCACCCAAATGTCACTGTGCTTGCCCAGTGAATGGTTGTCCCTGCTCCCTTAGCTCAGATTCATGGAGCATCTATGGCTTACAGTTACTAGTGGTTACCCTCATTCCTCTGGTCATCATTAGCTGCATGTCCTGTCTTAGGAACCTTCTCATATTATTTATAGGAGATTTTTTCACATAGCTAGTCAGAGACCAAAATTTTCTAATTATATCCAGTAACATCACTTTCCAGTTTTCAGTTCATTCAGTTTGCCAGACAATGCTTTGCCAAAGACAAGGTTTGCCAAAAATGCTTTGCCCAAAGACAGAGGAGGCATCTGCAGCATGCACTGCTCAGACTCTATAAAAGTGTTCTTGAAATTGTGCTCTCCTGTCTCCAGAGAAAACTTTATGGTAAGTGCACGTCTGTGGCCGGCAGAAAGGGACAGCGTCCCTTCAGTCGGTGTCCCGCTTCAGCCCTGCTGTCCTGTATCTGTACCTGCAAGGATTTGATATCTGTAAGATAAAGTATGTTGGTATTTTCACTTTGAGACCCGTCTGTGGAATTCTGTGCAGCAGTAATGAGGAATCTGCCATTTCTGCTTTACAGCACTGATCATCTTCCAGCCTGCAAGGCTCTTCTCATAGCATAAGAGGTAAGAACCTAATTTACTCAGACTTAAGGGACAGAGGAAAAGGTGGAAGATTTCTGTAAACAGATTTCTTCATGGTGACAAATTTCTATAAAATTTTGTAGGCAATTGCTGTATGCCCATATGTTCCTGGCCACTGCTCCTTTATGGCAAATGAAACATGCTGATAGTTGGGGAGGCTGCTCATGGCAAGCAAGGTTTCCAAAGTGGCTGTGCTTGAAGCCGCTAGCCACTGATGTCATGCCAGGAAAAGCTTCTTGGGGATTCCTCATGTTTAATTATGGAACAGTGAGGTAAATGATCTGTTCTGGCATGAAGTCCAGACAGATAAAGCCAGCCAACAGAACAGACTACATCAAAATCTTACAGACTTGTAATAAATGATATGTATTACTGTATATGAAACTGGCCAAAAAATATAAATGAAAATACTTCTCAGTTGATACTGCAGGGTTATAATCTGCATGTGGGCCTCCTAGTAGGAAAATTGGTAAAAATGCAAAAGTGTCTAACCAACTAACCAAACACACAAAAAAGAAGGGAGATGTACTTCTCCTATTCACATGAAACAAAATAGAGAAAAGTGGAGGTTCTGCACATTACTAGGACTTCTGCAAATGTTTGTTAACATTTTGGTTATTTAGGTAACTAAAAGTTATGACATGGCATCTAATAAACCTGTCTGTTTGTCTAACTTCCTAAGATTTCAGATACTTTCTATTTCTGGACATGTGGTATTTCTTTAGAAATTTAGTATTGCATTTAGATATCCAGCTTTGACTTATAAATTCTTAAACTAAGATTTCTAGATTTGCCTGTAGTTATTTTCACAAACAATTAACATACAAAGAAATAACTGGTCACGCAGTATTTTAATCTAATGTATTATCTGTCCTTATACTTGCTCACACACTACTTCCCAGGGTTAAGTCACTTGCAACAGATTTGTACATTTGCCAAGGAAATATCAGTGGAGTTTAGGTGAGTGCCACAGTAAAATTTAAGCATGAAATCAAATAGGAAGTAAACTATAATTTAAACAATAACATTTTGGACAACGGAACATGGAGGGGATGGGTGGAAGTCTTATTTTGTTCACACAGAACAAAACTCTAAAATTTCCAGTATGACTTTCATAGATCTTTGAAACAGTTCTGTTGTCCACAGACAGGATTATTTCTAATTTGGACCTGGGTGTATCTTTCCATTTAAACCCAGAAACAAATTTGTGTGTATCTCTAAGAATACACATCTAAAGGACAAAAATTGATAGCAAATGGGGTCCATCTAGCACAGACTAGAACAGCCGACAGCACAGCCAACATTCACAGACAGTTTCAACAATAGGAAAGTGATTTTACACATCTACCCACACTTTATAATCACAACCTATTCTAAAAAATTAGGAGGATGGAATATAAACTTCTTTTAGCCTCAGGGGTTTAGATTTGCCCCCAGACATGCTTTAGATGTTTGCCCTTACCACAAGGTTGGATGACAATTCTTCATCACAGGACCGACCTTTCTGCTGGAGGAGGTCCACCAGTGTGAAACCAAGAAGGCAACATCCATCAGCATGGCTAGAGGACAAGCAGGATGGCAGTTTCTAGAGGGATGTAGTTGTTTAGCTTCCACACTTGCTGTTTCTGTCCCTAAAACTCCCTGTTGACTGACACAGAGAGAATAGGTGCAAAGCTTATTTCAAAGACATGTTACAATGGCGAACAGTTTAAATGGTTTTGTATGAGAAGCAAACAACTCTAGCAAATGATTCAGAGCATCAATAAAAGACATTATGCACTGGATAGTCCTCAGAACACCTTCTGGACTCATCTATCTCTTTTGTATATATGCAAGCAAGGCTTTTAATATCTTTATGGTTTAGTGGTGTGAATGTTCTCTTCCTGTGCATGGGGCCTCACTGATGCTTCAGTTCTGATTTGGAACCCAACACTTAATATTTACTTGCAGAAGGACACAAAACATTCACAGCATTATTTAAAGCTTTGAGCTTAAAAAATTGCAATTGCTTTATTGCTATTGCATTCAATCCCAGCAGCATTCCTCCAAAAATGCTCTCATTTAAAATTTTCCAGATGAAATCTTCAATCTTCTGGGGCCCATCAATCTAACTGAAAAGAGGTATTTTTGAGGAGGAATTGGGGGTCCTAGAATTTAGAAGTTGCCCTGCTCAGCTTGACAGGGTGTAAGTGACTTAGCCATTTCCCAAAGTTATGTAGATGTCTAGAAAGGTAAAAAGAAATACAAATCTTTCCTTTGGCACCTTCCAAAATTTGAATTACATAATAGAGTACATCAGTACTAGACAGATTTCAGCGCTGGAGCTTGATATCTGTCATCACCACTAGCAGCTCAAATGATGCGTGGAATGTATCCTCAGGAAGTGGGTAGATTACATCAAACAGAGGGACTTGTGAATATGCTACAGAGCAATGTTATCCTGGAGAAGGTCCCCAAAAGACTTCATCCTGGAGCCAACAAGAACTTCACAAATTTTAGAAAAGGCAGTGTAAAGTCCCATATGTAAGAAAGAATAGCCCCATAAACAGGATACCTTGGCTTTCATTTGTCTGGAAAACAACTTTGCAGAAGAGGGTCTTGTATCCTGGGGCATGTGTCAGAATGTGCCTTTGGAGGAATGAAGGTCAATGGCACATGGTCAGACACTCAGAACAGCATAGCCATCAGGTAAATAGGAGCAATTCTTTCCCTGCATTCAGCTCCCAGATCTGGGGCACTGTGTTCAGTTTGCTGTTTCTTGGTGTCAAGAAAGACAGTGACATTCTGGAGTGAGCCTAATGGAGAACTTCCAACATTGGTAGGAGAAAATTATGTGTGAGGAGAGGATGAGGTTTGTCTAAGCAGGGGATGAAATTAAAAAGTATTTATCTTACTCTTATCATTGTAACAAAAAGGAGGTGGGTATATCATAGAAAGAGCCAGAGCCTTCTCAGATGGGCAGAGTGAAAGGCTGAGGGATAATAAGACATGGGTTTCAGTCACAGATATTTTAATTAGGTAATAAATAGGGGGGAAAAGTCACCAGCTTGGTCATCAGACATTACACTGGGATACAGAGGGACAGAGAAATATCAATTCTTGGACATCATAAAAACTTCACTGGAAAAGGCTCTTGGAACGTGGATCCAATATTTGTCCTGATTGCACAGGAAGGTGAACCAAAAACTGCTTGAGATTCTTCCTAAATCACACATTCTATTCCAGTTCAAGTCTATCAATAAACTGTGTGGCAACAAAAAACGCTGACTAATTTGAGTAACATATCTGCTCTTCCACAGTGTTCTCTGCTGACAAGCTCCACCAAACAGTGCAGCCATGTCGTCAGACGCCGAGATGGCCATTTTTGGAGCGGCAGCTCCTTACCTCCGGAAGTCAGAGAAGGAGAGAATCGAGGCTCAGAACAAGCCTTTCGATGCCAAGACATCCGTCTTTGTGGTACACGCAAAGGAATCCTTTGTGAAAGGGACAATCCAGAGCAGGGAATCAGGGAAGGTCACTGTCAAGACTGAAGGGGGAGAGGTGAGTGAAAAACAAGCCCGAAGGACAACATTTGATTCATATTCTGAGTTTTCAGTTGACATATGTGGATCTTTTGTTTCCTTGGCAGACCCTGACCGTGAAGGAAGATCAAATCTTCTCCATGAACCCTCC
>NW_020921363.1:0-333 GCF_003984885.1 Neopelma chrysocephalum
CAAAACCCCCCAAATCCTCCCCAAAATCCCCCAATTCCACCCCAAACTCCCCCCAAACCCCCCATTCCTGCTGTGAGCTCCCGGGAGGGCCCCAATCCGGGTGGGAATTGTTCCAATCCCGTTGTTTTCCCCCCATTCCAGAGCTGCCAAATCCCGGGATCCTTCGGTGACGTGTCCCGGCTCTGCCTCCGAACCCTCATCGAGGGCACCCGCAGGTGAAACCTCAAATTCCACTTTTTGACCCAAAAACCCCCTTTTTAACCCCAGACGGGCCCCGGGTGGGACATTCCCGCTGATCCCTGCGAGGAAAACCGGGAAAACCCTCGGGATTTT
>NW_020921363.1:343-1159 GCF_003984885.1 Neopelma chrysocephalum
TGCCGTGTCCGTGTCCTCTCACGACTCTCTTTCTGTGTTTCAGACAGTTACAAACAAAAGCATTCCTTGAAACCTCCCGACCGAGGTAGTTTCCTCTTTTCTTTGCTCTTTTCTTCTTTTATCTCCCCTTTTTTTCCTGCTTTTTTTTCTTCCCCCTCCCCCCCTTTTCTCCTCCGTCCCTTATTTTTTTGTGGGATTTTTCCATCCCCTGGGAAGGGAGGGAGGGAGGGTTTGGATCCGTGGGGGGGGGGAAAAAGGAGGGAGGGAGGGAGGGAAGAAGGAGCCAAAGGAGCGACGACGTCAGCGCCGGTTCCCCCCCGCCGGCCCCCGGCCCCTTTTCCAGCCCTTTTCCAGCAGGGAATGGGCCGGGAAAACAAAGATTAAACCACCCCCCCCCGTGGTGCCAGAGGGGTTGGGAAAAACACCCGGATCCCGGGATGTGCCTCCGGATCCCGGGATGTGCCTCTGGACCCCAGGAGCTGCCGGAGCTCCCTCGGTGTCGTCCCGCTAAAATTCCACTGAAATTCCACTGAAATTCCACAGCTTTGCCTAAAAAAAATGGGATGGACAGGCAGGGATGAACCGGGATCTTCCCAGTTTTTGTGGGATCGGGAAGCTGGAGTTGGGTTTGGAGCCGATCCGGCCTCGGTTTTCGGGGGGAAAAGGTCACTTTGGAGCCCCCACGGAGGAATTCCAACCCCTGGTGGGCCTGGAATTGCTGCTCCTGGGGCTGTTTTTACCCTCCAGGGCCCCACTTGGCTCTGGGAATGTGGAATTCCAACCCCTGGTGGGCCTGGAATTGCTGCTCCTGGGGCT
>NW_020921364.1:0-2954 GCF_003984885.1 Neopelma chrysocephalum
TGTGAGGGAGAGGTTGAGCAGGAAGAAGCCCATGGGGGTGTGCAGGTGGTGGTCGCAGGCTACGGTGCTGAGGATGAGGCCGTTGGCCAGGAGGGCAGCCAGAGAGATGCCCAGGAAGAGCCAGAAGTGCAGGAGCTGCAGCTCCCGCCTGTCTGCGAATGCCAGGAGGAGGAACTGGGCCATGGAGCTGCTGTTGGACATTTGTTGTTCCTTAGCATAGGGGCTGTTCAGAAAAGGATGCCACAGGGTAGAATTACGACAGACACCTCTGACAATATCACTCTAGGTTTCAATACAATTCATTTAAGGATTAAATAAATTTTTTCTCTCTAATATGTGCTGGCAGAGGGTTGTGTGTGGTGGGAGCTCAGGCCATGTACTGCCAAGGAGTTCAACGTGTCCTTCCAGGCCAGCACTGCAGTTGTGTTGGACAGAGCAGGACAGGAGCCCTCCAGCAGAGAAGCCAAGGGCTGGGAAAGGACAGTGCCCACCCCCAAGGGAAGGCTCAGACCTGCCCAGGATCCTACCCAGGCAGAGCTGGGCCTTGCTGGGGGCAGCTCCAAGCCCAGCAGCACAGGCTCAGCAGAGAGGGCAGGGTCCCGCAGGGGAGATGTTCTCCAGGCAGAGGCAGCTCCTTGCTCAGCACACAGTGTCCAGCAGAGCTGCAGGGAAGGGCCCCCAGAGCTGCCTGAACACCCCCTTCCCCAGGCCTTGGGGGCACTTGCCCCCCACTCCCTGCCCAGGGCTCTGCTGCCTGGAGCTGTCCCTGCCAGCAGCTGCTTCCCTGGGCCCAGGGCTGGGCCCTGCCAGTGCTGCCAGAGCCCATCCCAGCCCTGGGGGCTCAGCTCTCCCCTGCAGAGCCCTCCCAGCAGCACAGGGCACTGCCCAGTGGCATCTCTGCCTGGACAGGCTCTGATGGCAATGTCACAGCAACCCTGAGGAGGCTGGAAAAGTGACACTGATGCGTCTATAAGACAGTTCTGATGTCTGATACTCTCAGGTTCAATCCTCTCTAGTCTAAAAGACTTCAAGTTTCAGTGTCTCCTCCTGTGCTCAGAGATTAATTTCCCTGTCACAGTCAGCAACCCAACAACCCAGAGTATAACATTGAAAGAAGTGGTTCATTCTCTTTAAGGTATCCCCTGTCGATCTGTGACCCTTGCAAATACCTTCTAGGAAAAGTCCTGCTTTGATCTGGAGCTGTGACCAAAAGCACACTTTGGAGATCAGAAGGACTCTGCCCTGCTCTGCCCTCCCAGGAGTTGTTCCTTCCCCACAGCCCTTCTCCCCCAGCCCCGTGGCAGCTCCTTGGCCAGGCTGAGAGCTGCCCCTGGCAGGCAGCAGAGTCCCTGCCCCAGCACACAGAGCCCTGGGGGCAGGACCCTGCTCTGCACCACAGCCCTGGGCACCCCTGGCTGCACCCCCACCTTCCCAGCCCACAGCCAGCCCTGGCACAGGGAACCTTCTTGCCCTGGGCCTCTGAGGGGGCAGCAGCAAGTCCTGCTCTGCAGCAGCTTCTCCTGCTGCACCCCAGCAAATCCAGCAGAGCCATCCTGACAGCTCCTGCCACTGCTGGCATTTGGCAGCTGGGAGAGGCACTTGCAGGAACTCACCTGCACTGCTCTGCAGCCAGAGCCTGAGCGTGGCAAAGGGCTGGCAAGGTTCCTGCCCTGAGCAGCTCTCCCCTGTCCTCCCACCCCAGGATCCCTTCAACCTCCTGCTCCCTTCTCCTCTCTGCCCATGCTGCCTGCAGCTCCTGCCCTGCTCTGCCATATGGCCACTTCCTCTGCACTGCAGCAACTGGGAGAGTCCTGCTGAAAGATCCTAGAAGCTGTGGGATGGGCCAGCTTTAGAAGATGCCTCCAGGAAGGCAAGTTGAACTTTCCTACAGCCAGAGAATCCTTCCTTCAAATCCTGGGAAGGTTTCTCGTGTAGTGAGAGCTCAGTCACCTCCCAGCCCAGGCTGCCTCTCATCTCTGTGCCTTCTCTCCTGTGCCCTGGGTGCTGCAGGCAGTGCCCTCAGCCCTGCTGGGCTGTGCAGAGGAGCTGCTCACCAGCAGAGCTGTCTCTTTGAAGCTCTTCTTGCTTGCCAGGAGCTCCCTGTGTGCCAGGAGTCCGGCCCAGCTCAGCAGCACAGCAACAGCCCCAGGCAGCCCTTGCTCTGCCCCTCTGGGCTCCCTCCAGCTCTCCCTGGGGCTCCAGGGGAACCTGCTGGCACACAGCTGAAGGAAATCATGATGTTCCTTCTCTCAGCTGGGCACAGACACTTCTTTCAGCACTGTCATTTCTCCCAACAGACACAGAGTTAAGTTCAAGAGTCCCCTTTTCATGTCCCATCATTGGACAGGAAACCCAGACAGTGCCCAGGAGGGATCTCCTTCACCTGCACTGAGGGAAGGGACTCAGCTGAGTCAACAGAGGTGTCTCCTTGTGGCTCTGCAGACCTGGGGCCACAAGTACACTCAGCTCCCTCCACAACCCCCATGGGCTGGGATTCCTCCAACACCAACTCAGTGGGCCCAAAACAGGCCCCTGCAGGTGACTCCTTGTCCCAGCTCCCATGGGAATGAAGGAAGACCAAAGCCAGGAGTGACCTGCTGGGACACAAAGCCCTGGTTCCTTCTGAGGGGCCAGAGGTGACCGAGATTCCTGCTGGGAACTGCAGGCTCCAATGGAGCAGTTCCTAGGGACAGGGCAGCAGCTGTGGGATCTCCTTGGAGGCTGCTGGGACATTGCTTTGGCCAACTTCAGTGGCAGAAGGGGCCCCCATGTAGGACAGGGGAACCTGTCACTGTTCCTTCTGTCCAGGGCAGCCCCTAGTGGTGTTCAGGTGACCAAATGGAGTCAGGTGGCACAGGGAGAGAGGTCTCTCTCCTGTTCTTTATCAGGGTATTTTCTACATGTCCACAGAGTACAATGGCAGTTGTCTCCTGGACATCCCTTCACTGCTGAAC
>NW_020921365.1:0-1899 GCF_003984885.1 Neopelma chrysocephalum
CCATGGCAAACCTGATGTTCTCCAGGTGAAAGACCACCCCTGCTCTCGGGACCAGGCACCTCAGGCTGAGAGGAAAGGGGTTAAAATGAAAGGAGAAGGAGAGGAGGGCTTTTGTGTTATGAAATGGAAGCGTTAGCACAGATTTGCCGAGGCAGCAAAGAAAAGCCTCCTGCCCATCAACAGCAGAGCCTGGCCAGAGCCACCAGATTAGCCCAAATTCCACTTGATTCACATTAATTGAAGAGGGCAGAAGAATTGCACGATTGGGGGGATAAACTCATGGTCATGCCTTCCTTAAGAATGCGTAAAAAATGATTTTATGGGTCAGCATCTTAACAGGTAAAACAGAGCAGGATGTGTTATGGACAGCCAAAATATGGGACACCAGAGTGGGTCAGGTCTTTATACACTGCCTTTTAAAATTTTCAATAAAAGGTGGGCCAAAGGGTCACTAAGTTTTCTCTGCCCTTGATTTTCAGCAAGTTCTGAGATACCAAGAAAAGCATTTTGGAGGGCCAGAGGAAACCGAGGACAGGTAAATGAAATTACACAGACAATTGTGTCAGCTCGACATCGATCCCGGACATCCTCCGGGATGTGTGATCCTCAGCTTAATTGATGGAGAAATTAAGGCAATACAACAAATGCCAGTCTGTGGGGCTCTGTGGAAAACAGATCTCGTGAAATGAACTCAGCAAGTTTTATTAAGCCGCCTGCAAATTGGGTTGAAAAGGCATTCGCAGTGGTGTAACGTAATTAGGCCACTGTGAAGGGGGTGAGTTACAAATTGGAGCCATTCAGAGTGTCTCCAGCTCCAGAGGGGTTTTATTTGGTGGAGGGGAGGTTAAAAGGGATGAGCTGCTGTAGGAAAAGCAGTTGGGAGAAGCGTGAGAAGCTCACCCAGCAAACAGGGAGGGCAGGATTGAACAGCAGGACTGCGAAGTTGTGCAAATTCAGGCTTGAAATGTGCAGCAAACGTTTAAGGCAGAGCAATCAGGACAATTCGCCTTTCCAACAGAAAATGACCTCATGAGATTCCCACTCACAAAACTAAAGTAGTTTTCATTCATTCCTGTGCCATCCGACGTCTTCCAGGCACGCTAAAAGGCCTCGAAAGTGGGTGGAAATGTGGCTGTAAATCTCTGCCCCCGAATCCAGGCTCCTGCTGGATTTACAGGCGCTGTCAGCCCGGCATCCTGCAGGCTCCCGAGCCCGGAAGCACGTGCCCAGCCCAGATGTAGGGACTTTATCAGCCCCACAATGCCAGAATGACTGAGGGATGAGTAAACCCCGACGCCCACACAAAGAGCTGCTGCTGCCAGTTCCCAATGAATCACAGAGCCAGAACGGGGTCAGGAGAACAGTCATTGTGAGGGGGGAAAAAAAAACACCCAAACAGCTCAAATGGACTTTTTCACATGCTGCCTGGGCAAGAGCCACCACAGAAACACTGCTTGGGGAGATTAATGACATCATTTCACTGGCCAACAAAGCAATACATTCATGGGAATTTTTTCCCCCCTGTGTTTTCCATTTGATTTAAAGCCTTTTGAAGGGAGTTGATTTTTAGCTGCTTAATATTTAGCAATAGAGAGAAGGAGAAAAAGAAGGAGGAGAAGGAGGAGGAGGAGCAGGAGGAGGAGGAAGAGGAGGAGAAGAAGGGGAAGAAGGGTGAGAAGAAGGAAGAGAATGAGGAGGAAGAAGAGAAGGAGAAGGGAAAGGGAAGAGGAAAGGGAAAGGGAAGGGGAAAGGGAAAGGGAAAGGGAAAGGGAAGGGGAAGGGGAAGGGGAAGGGGAAGGGGAAGGGGAAGGGAAAAGGGAAAGGGAAAGGGAAGGGGAAAGGGAAAGGGAAAGGGAAAGGGAAAGGGAAAGGGAAAGGGAAAGGGAAAGGGAAAGGGAA
>NW_020921366.1:0-192 GCF_003984885.1 Neopelma chrysocephalum
GGGGGACACAGGGATGGCGACAGACCCGGGACACAGAGGGGACACAGAGGGGACACAGGGATACAGGGGTGGCAGCAGGAGGGGACACAGGGCACCAGGGATGGGGGGACACAGGGGACACAGGGATGGTGGCACACAGGGGACACAGGGATGGTGGCACACAGGGGACACAGGGATGGCGACAGAGCCGGG
>NW_020921366.1:202-694 GCF_003984885.1 Neopelma chrysocephalum
GGGACACAGAGGGGACACAGGGATACAGGGGTGGCAGCAGGGGGGGGACACAGGGGACCAGGGATGGTGGCACACAGGGGACATGAAACACGGGGATGGCAGCACAGGGGGACACAGGGATGGTGACAGACCCGGGACACAGAGGGGACACAGGGATACGGGGGTGGCACCGGGAGGGGGGGACACAGGGGACACAGGGATGGTGGGACACAGGGGACACAGGGATGGTGGCACACAGGGGGACATGGGAGAGGAACCTGGGGACAGGGAACTCCCCCCTGGAGACCAAATCCTGAGTGCACAGAAAGGGATCTTCCCACCAAATCCCGGATTCAGGGGGCTCCTGGCTCCAGTGAAAAACCCTAATTCCAGTGAAAACCCTAAATCCAGTAAAACCCTAATTCCAGAGAAAAACCCTAATTCCAGAGAAAAGGCTAATTCCAGTAAAAACCCTAATTCCAGTAAAAGCCCTAATTCCAGTAAAAACCAAAA
>NW_020921367.1:0-323 GCF_003984885.1 Neopelma chrysocephalum
TTCCCTGTTTCCTTCCCTGTTTCTTTCCCTGTTTCCTTCCCTGTTTCCTTCCCTGTTTCCTTCCCTGTTTCCTTCCCCGTTTCCTTCCCCGTTTCCTTCCCCGTTCCCTTCCCTGTTCCCTTCTCTGTTTCTTTCCCTGTTCCCTTCCCTGTTTCTTTCCCTGTTTTTTTCCCTGTTTCTTTCCCTGTTTCTTTCCCTGTTTCTTCCCCTGTTCCCTTCCCTGTTCCCTTCCCTGTTCCCTTCTCTGTTTCTTTCCCTGTTCCCTTCCCTGTTTCTTTCCCTGTTTTTTTCCCTGTTTCTTTCCCTGTTTCTTTCCCTGTTCC
>NW_020921367.1:423-3113 GCF_003984885.1 Neopelma chrysocephalum
TTTTTTCCCTGTTTCTTTCCCTGTTCCCTTCCTCGTTCCCTTCCCCGTTCCCTTCCCCATTTCCTTCCCTGTTCCCTTCCCCGTTTCTTTCCCCGTTTCTTTCCCCATTTCTTTCCCCATTCCCTTCCCCATTCCCTTCCCCGTTCCCTTCCCCGTTCCCTTCCCTGTTTTCTTTCCTGTTCCCTGTTCCCTTCCCTGTTCCCCGTTCCGTTCCCAGCTGGTGACTCTCCGCGGGTCCATCCTGGAGGACGCCACTCCCACCACCAGCAAACCCGGCACCGTTCGGGGTCTCCCGCTGCGGGACACCCTGGAATACGTCATTCCCGAGCTCAACATCCACTGCCTGCGCCTGGCCCTCAGCACCCCCAAAGTCACCGAGCAGCTCCTCAAGCTGGACGAGCAGGGGGTGGGGGTGCCTTTATTTTTTTTGGGATGGGGACTCCTGGGTGAGGAAGGGGCTCCTCCGGGATTGACTCCCGCTCTTCCCGCAGCTGTGCCGGCGGCACAAGGTGGGAATTCTGTACTGCAAGGCCGGGCAGAGCTCGGAGGAGGAGATGTACAACAACGAGGAGGCCGGGCCGGCCCTCGAGGAGTTCCTGGAGCTCCTGGGGGAGAAGGTTTCCCTCAAATCCTTCAGCAAGTACGCGGCGCAGTTGGACACCAAGAGTGAGTGCCGGGATCATCCCGGGGGATCCGCCGGGGCTCCGAGGGGCCCGCGGTGTCCCCGGATCCCCCTCAGTGGCTTTTCCCGCCCTCCGTAGCCGACTCCACGGGCACCCACTCGCTCTACACCACCTACCAGGACTATGAGATCATGTTCCACGTGTCCACCATGCTGCCCTACACCCCCAACAACCGACAGCAGGTAACACCGACCCTTCCCCGCGGCGGGGGAGGATCCCAACCAACAAGGGTTGGGTGATCCCAGGGGTCGGGTGAGCCCAAAGGGGGTCAGGTGATCCCAAGGGTTGGGTGATCCCAAGGATTGGATGAGCCCAAAGAGGTGGTTGGGGGATCCCAAGGGTTGGGTGATCCCAAGGGTTGGATGAGCCCAAGGATGGTCAGGTGATCCCAAGGGTTGGATGAGCCCAGGGGTGGTCGGGTGATCCCAAAGGTGGTCAAGTGATCCCAAGGGTGGTCAGGTGATCCCAAGGGTTGGATGATCCCAGGGGTGGTTAAGTGATCTCAAGGGTTGGATGATCCCAAAGGTGGTCGGGTGATCCCAAAGTTGGACGATCCCAAGAGTTGGGTGATCCCAAAGGTGGTTGGATGATCCCAAAGGTGGTTGGATGACCCCAAAGGTGGTTGGATGATCTCAAAGGTGGTCAGGTGATCCCGAAGTTGGACGATCCCAAGGGTTGGATGATCCCAAAGGTGGTCAGGTGATCCCAAAGTTGGATGATTCCAGGGGTTGGGTGATCCCAAAGGTAGTTGGACGATCCCAAGGGTTGGATGATCCCAAAGGCAGCTGGAGGATCCCAGAGCCCGGGTGATCCCGAGGGCTGGATGCTCCAACCCCTCCATTCCGGGCGGTTTTTCCCTTTCCCAGCTGCTCCGGAAGAGACACATCGGCAACGACATCGTCACCATCATCTTCCAAGAGCCCGGAGCGCTGCCCTTCACCCCCCAGAACATCCGCTCCCACTTCCAGCACGTCTTCATCATCGTCAGGGCCCACCACCCCTGCACCGACAACGTCTCCTACAGGTCAGGAGCTCCGCAATTCCGGAGCCACTTGGATACGGGGCTCGGGAAAGGATCAACCCCGACCACCGCGGGCGGGTCAGGGCACCGAAAAGCCCCCGAGGTGCTGGAATTGTGGCTGGAAGAGGGTTGGGAGAACAAGTCCTGCAGCTCTGGGGGGGCTCGAGGGGGATTTTGGGATCGTTCCCTGCATTGGGGTCGCGGTTCCTGGAGGGTTTGAGAGTGGGATTTTGGGATCGTTCCCTGCGTTTGGGTCGCTGTTCCTGGAGGGATTTTGCAGCCGTTGAGGGACATGGGTTCGATGTCGAGTGTTGAGTCGGTGGTTGGATGATCCCAAGGGTGGTTGGATGAACCCAAGAGTTGGGTGATCCCAGAGGTGGTGGGATGACCCCAGAGGTTGGTTGGGTGGTCCCAGAAGTTGGCTGATCCTAGGAATTGGCTGATCCCAAGAGCTGGGTGATCCCAAAGGTGGTTGGGTGGTCCCAGAAGTTGGATGATCCTAGGAGTTGGGTGATCCCAAGAGTTGGATGAACCCAAGAGTTGGGTGATCCCAAAGTCCCAGAGGTGGTTGGGTGGTCCCAGAAGTTGGATGATCCCAGGAATTGGCTGATTCCAAGAGCTGGGTGATCCCAAAGGTGGTTGGGTGGTCCCAGAAGTTGGATGATCCTAGGAGTTGGCTGATCCCAAGAGTTGGATGATCCCAAAGGTGGTGGGATGACCCCAGAGGTGGTTGGGTGATCCCAAGAGTTGGGTGATCCCAAAGGTGGTGGGATGACCCCAGAGGTGGTTGGGTGATCCCAAGAGTTGGGTGATCCCAAAGGTGGTGGGATGACCCCAGAGGTGGTTGGGTGATCCCAAAAGTTGGATGATCCCAGGAGTTGGCTGATCCCAAGGACTGGGTGATCCCAAAGGTGGTGGGATGACCCCACAGCTCGGCTGCCCCCAAGGAAGGATCCCAACCATTGGGCGAACCCAACGCTCTTCCC
>NW_020921368.1:0-891 GCF_003984885.1 Neopelma chrysocephalum
AGGGATTTTTGAGGGATTTCTGAGTGATTTTTGAGGAGTTTCTGAGGAGTTTTTATGGGGGGTTTCTGAGGGTATTTTTGGGGTTTCTGAGGGTTTTTTTGGGGATTCCCCCCCAGGATCCCCCCCTGCCCCTCGGGATGTTCGGGAGGCTCTGGAGCAGCGCATGGATCGGTACCGGGCGGCCGCTGCCCAGGCCAAGGACAGCGGGGACGGCAGGAAAATGAGGATGCACGACAGGATCGTCAAGGTGCCCCAGCATGGGGGGGAGCCCGGGACCAGAATGGGGATCCCGGAACCAGAATGGACATTCCAGGGCTGGGGGGGATCCCGGGACCAGAATGGGGATCCCAGGACTAGAACGGGGATCCTGGAGCTCAGGGGAGGATCCCAGTGCTGGTGTGGAGGATCCCAATCCCAGAACAGGGATCCTGGGGTTGGGGGAGGATCCCAGTCATGGTGTGGAGGATCCCAATCCCAGAACAGGGATCCTGGGATTGGGGGAGGATCCTGATCCCAGAATGAGAATTCTGGGACTGGGGGAGGACCCTGATCCCAGAATGAGAATCCTGATCCCACAACGGGGATCCCGATCCCAGAACGGGGATCCTGATCCCAGAACAGGGATCCCAGGGCTGGGGGAGGATCCTGATCCCAGAACGGGGATCCCGGGCCCAGAATGGGGATCCTGATCCCACAATGAGGATCCTGAGGTTGGGGGAGGATCCCAATCCCAAAACAGGGATCTCGGGGCTGGGGGAGGATCCTGATCCCAGAACAGGGATCCCGATCCCAGAACGGGGATCCTGGGCTGGGGGAGGATCCCAATCCCAGAACAGGGATCCCGAATCCCACAACGGGGATCCTGGGCCCAGAACAGGAATCCCGGGCCCA
>NW_020921369.1:0-3720 GCF_003984885.1 Neopelma chrysocephalum
CAGATCCTGTGCTGTTGTTTCCAGATCCAGTGGTTATCAGAGGGGATCTCTGCCACTCCCTGGTACCTGGGCGTGCTGAGGCTTTCAGAGAGCAAAGCCAGGAACACCAGAAATCCCTCACTGCTGACAAAATGTCTGGAATTTGGAAAGCTCCAACTTTTCAAGCCTTTGAAAATTTCGGTCTCTGCTTTCATTGCCTTTGGAAGCTTTTTTTTTTTGTTTGTTTTGTTAATTTTTTTTGTTAATTTTTTATTGTTAAATTTTTTTTTTAGTTATTTTCTTCTCTTCAATAAATTATTCCCTAAAGTACAGTCTTAGAGGCAGGAAAATGCTCCTCAAGTTCAGGTTCACTGAAGAGCTTCAAACAAAACTGAATGACAGTGGACAGTCAGGGTCAGACTCCAGGATTTTGGGGGTCTTTTCCCACCTAAATGATTCCATGATTCTGTGATTCCATGTACTGGCTTTTGGTGCTCGGGATATACAAGCACCATTTTTTAAAACAGGGAATAAAATGAAAATGGAGTGTTCTAGAAGCCTAGGAAGTTCTAGAAGAACTAGTGATAAACCACTAAAACCAGCATTGCTTTCCCACATTTCCCATTCTGAATTTTCCTTCAAAACAAGAGATTTTGTCAGCAAAGAAAAATTTGCAGAATATTTTTTTAATTCCTTCTTTTTCCAAGCTTGGCCTTTCATTAATATTTCTGCTCCTTTTTGTTGTCTGTATTTCTCTGCTCTTGTGCTGCATCCAGTGCCTGGTGCAGTTTGGGTTCCAATTCCTCACCAAACCCTTTCTATTTCCTCAAAATATAATCAATATTTCAGAGAAATTTATTCAAATAACAAGCCCAAGTGAATCAAAAAGCAATTATCAAGACCTGGGAAGTGACAGACAGTCTTAAAAATGTTCACAGCTTTTAGTGTTTAGAATTCACCTGTTGGGGACTATCAGATCTCATCTGTGAAAAACAAAATAAAGCTCAATTGATAGTGATTAATAACAGGCTAAATTTACAGTATAAACCTCTACAGTAGTATTTGAGTGGAGGATTTGATTTTAAGTCCATTTCTGAGGGATTTTGGTAGTTAAATAATAGGAAAGATCCTTTTTAAGAGCTAATTAGAGGGCACTAAAGGGCTCCCAGTGCAGCACTGGTTTGCTCTGTGCTCCTGTTCCCATTCTGCCACTCCACAACTGTCACCCCTCATTAGCATTTAAATCATAAGTATTTGGGCTTAAATAAGCTTTATTTCTGCTTAATGTAATGCCATGATTTTGTGTCCTTTTTAGGGTCTTTAGCTTAAAGTAGGAGAGCTTATGATAAATACTGGAGATGTGGGAGAAGTTGATTAAATTAGTCGTGGAAATGGACAGTAGGAAACAGGAGGAAAAGTGCACAGATGAGCAAATTGGGGGGTTTTCAGCTCTGTTCTCAGAATTTGTTAATGGATTCAGTCTGCTGTTGGAAAAAAATAGAAATATTAAAAGACTTTTATAAGTGAGGATTAGCAGGGAGGGAAAAAAAAGAAAAAAAGAGAGTTTTTTGCCTGCTGGAAGAAGTGAGTGCTCTGTGAGCAATCTCCCAGGGCTTCTAATATCATCAATTTTGGATGTTAATTAGGGGGGAAAAAGTGTAGGTGAAAAAATGAAACTCAAAAATCCCCCCAAAGAATAAAAAGTTAAATTTAACCCCCCACAAACCCAAAAGCCTTTAAGACCCTTTCCTAATAAGATTGCTTAAAACTGCAATGGGTGAGATGAGAGAATGATTTAGAGCTGCATCAATTGCTGTGCTTTAAATCCCTCAACCTTGCCTCAAATGGCTTTTGGAGGTTCAGGATGAGTTTGGTTGCCCATCTGCTGTGAAATCCCCTTGTTTCCTGAGAGTGCTGAGAGCAGAGAACACAAATACCTGTTCAGAGCCAACCTCCTCCTAAAAATTGCAGGTTTTTTTGCAAAATGTCTGATCTGTGGCCACATTTCAGGAGTGGAAAATGACTTTGATGGAGGTCAAGAGGCAAAGCTCTCCACCCTAAGAAGGAATTTGAACTCAGAAACTCCACTAAAACCAATGTGTCACCTGGAGGAATAGGAAATTATTATCCAAACAGATTTACAATAAGCAAGTGCCCAGCAATTAAATATTATTGTTGTGCATTATTTCCACTTATTGGCTTTAAATAGCAAAGGGAGGTTTTGGGGAAAGAGGGCAGATGTTGTATCATCTTCTCAATCGTTTGGATCTCAGATGCTTTGGGACAAATTCTGGGCTGTTCTGTCAATATAAATCCAGAAACTCTCCCTAAATTTAGCAGCAGTTCTCTGGGCTGGACCAATATTGACAACTGCAGCTTCACAGAGACTTAATTTGGAACTTAAGCCAGTCTTAAGTCTGATTTCAGTTGAATTAGTCAGATTTCTAATAGGTAAGGTTCTGCTTTTGTCCTGATTTACCAAAGCTCTGGAAACAAACCAGTGAAGAGCCTTCAACCTCTCAAAGAGAATAATTTGAGGGGGCACCTGGTATGAAATTAAAACAGGGAAAGGCTCTTCCCAGTCTCTCGTGTCCTACAGGTTGTCCAAGGGAACTGCTGAGTGGGGGGTTCAAAACAAACAGTGTGCCAGGAGATGCTGTTGATGCCAAAAAAAGGCAAAGGGAAGAATTTTTTTTTTTTTGAGGAAAAATCCATTAAATGTTTTTCAGCCCAAATATATAAAAATTATTGTGAGCTGGGCAAGGCTTTTTCTGTGTAATTCTCACTCTGTCCCTCCCTGCTGAATGCAGGGGGAAGTGTCACCTTTGGTGTTCAGTGAACAGGTTTGAATTGGGTGAGAAGTGTAAAACACTAAAGAAACCTCAACATGCCCAGGGAAACAGGATCTGAAACTGTCACAGGCAAAATAAAGCCAGTTTCAGGGGAACCTCATAAATAAATATAACGGGCTGGGTGAGGCAGTTCCTCAGAGCCTCTCAAGAGAGAGACCTGTCCCCTCAAATCCCATGGAAATCCCATGGAAATAAATACCAAATAAATACCAATAAATACTCGAATACCACGAGGAAAAAAAAGTGGGGGAAAAACAGAGAGAGGAAAAGAGAAAAAGAAGGGAAAAAAGAAAAGGAAAGCCCTTGCCATGGTGAAGGATCCTGCTCCCAACAGGGGGAGGAGTTTTGGAGTGATTGATTTCGAAGAATAAAGATGTCAGAACGTGTCCTGCAGTTATTTACACATATCTTCCCTTAATGAAAATGAATGACTTGTATTTCATGTAGATGTGCATTAAACACTCCATATATCAAACTCCTCGCTGCACAGTCCTGGGAAGTAAGAAAACATCAAAGTTATTGCCCAAACAATGGGTTATATATGACTGAGTGTGGAGCAGTAATAGAAGCCCATCAATCTCAGGGCAGGCCTTAGGCTGGGGTTTGATGTGTTCTGAGTGAGCCAGGCCCAGCAGAGCAGCTCTGAGTCAAGCTCTGGCTTAGCTAAATCTTCCCCTTTGTCAGCAGGAGCAGGGCAGGAGTGGATTTATTCCAGTGGGCCTGTGCTTATCAATATTTTACTGGGTCAAGTCTGGCAAAGGTTCACACGTGTGAGCTGGTTCCTTTTCCAGTTGGGTTGGTACAGTATAATTCCAGCTTTATTACCAGTGAAACTCTCTCAGACAGCCCTTGACTGGGGTGTTACAGCCCTTGACTGGGGTGTTACAGC
>NW_020921369.1:3730-9004 GCF_003984885.1 Neopelma chrysocephalum
ACAGCCCTTGACTGGGGTGTTACAGCCCTTGACTGGGGTGTTACAGCTCAATTGGATTTTAGAAGCCATTTTAAATTTTTTTTTCTACAGGGGAGAAATTCCTTGAGCTGCTCCAACTCAGAGAGAATTGCCAGGACAGCCTGTATTTATAACAGAGCTTCTTGCAGCCCTGTAAATCTACATCTGTGTGTTCAGATTGGCAGGAATTGGGTGCAGAAAGAGAGGTTTTGATCAAATCATTACAAATCTAAATAATGGTAATGTTGTCCACATCCCAAGGGTCCAGTGAGGGCTTCCAGAGAAGCTTTGGGAAGAATTTAACCCAATTTAACCCATTTTCAATGTGGAAGGCTCAGAAGTTTCTAGAATCCATGGGCAATTACAGTCAGAATTAAATCCTCCAGAGAAAGCATCTTCTCCCATTTGAAAATTGCTCATAAACAATCAAAATCTGCAATAGGGAATCATAAAAGACCGGTTTTGATAGTCTGTTGTAGTGGGAAAAACAACTGGAAAAGCTTAGTCTGAGATGTTTGCTCATCAGTTAATTGTGGTTTGAAACTTTTGTTTTAATGCCTGTTTACAATAAAACCGCAGGAGGAGAAAGAGTTTCTTAAATACAGGTTGCTATGGAATTTTTGTGAGGAACAAGCAAATTGAAGTGACTAAGAGGGCAGAAAATACATGTGAGACAGGAGCAAACAGGAAACAACAAACTGAATTAAGTGTGTTCCTGCTCTGGGAAAAAAAATAGAGACAGGACTAAAAACAGCTTGAGCTGCTCTTTGTTCCCAACTGTCACCAGTCTACAAAATATCCCAATTTTGGAGGATGAAGTGGCACTTCTTGCTTGAACAACTTGGTTGGAGTTGGGTTAGAAACACTGGTGAGTGCAGACAGGAATAGAGGAGGGAAAAATTGTTTCCAAGTAATTTAATAACTTGGGGAGGTGTTTGCATATAATACCTTCTGTATTTGCCCACATATTAAAACAAAGAGTATCTTGGGGAGAATAAATCCCAAAGTCACCTGGGGCTCTCTGGGTAAAGTGCTGGGAAATTCCTTCTCCACTGGGATCTCTTTTCCATGTGAGACAGGAGCAAACAGGCCACAAACTGAATCCTGTGTGTTCCTGCTCTGGAAAAAAAATAGAGACAGGACTAAAACCAGCTTGAGCTGCTCTTTGTACCCAACTGTCACCAGTCTACAAAATATCCCAGTTCTGGAGGGAGCACTCCTTGCTTGAGCAACTTGGTTGGAGTTGTGTTAGAAACACTGGTGAGTGCAGACAGGAATAGAGGAGGGAAAAAATATTTCCAAAGTTTCCCTTTTTTTTCCAAAATCAAGCAATTTAATAACTTGGGGAGGTGTTTGCATATAATACCTTCTGTATTTGCCCACATATTAAAACAAAGGGTATCCTGGGGAGAATAAATCCCAAAGTCACCTGGGGCTCTCTGGGTAAAGTGCTGGGAAATTCCTTCTCCAGACAAGCAAAAATGTCTCTCACTGGGATCTCTTTTTCATGTGAGACAGGAGCAAACAGGCAACAAACTGAATCCAGTGTGTTCCTGCTCTGGAAAAAAAACAGAGACAGGACTAAAAGGAACTTTTTGTTCCCAGCTCACTCCAGTCCAACAGAATATCCCAGTTCTGGAGGGGGAAATGGCACTTCTTGCTTGAGTAACTTGGTTGGAGTTGGATCCGAAGCAGGAGAAAAATTGATAAGTGCAGACAGGAATAGAGAATGTTTCCCAGGTTTCTTTTTTTCCCCCAAATCAAGGAATTTAATGACTTGGGAAGATGCTTGCACGAGGTGTCTGCACTTGGGTCAATTTACAGCAGACACGGAATAATTTTGGCCTGGTTCTCCAATGTTCCTGTTGGATAAGTTTGGGGTTTTATCTTCTGGAATAACTCAGTTGATCTGAGCCTCTCCACACACAAGCAGTGCTTAGGAGATTGTTAGGCTTAATTAGTTTATAAATCTGTCTCCAGTAGCTGCACATGAAAATTTAATGTGCCAAGCCCACAACGCCACGGTGTTTTGTGCTTTGTTAGGAGACAATAGCCTGGAATAGACTAAAGATGGGAGCAATAAAGATTAAAAACCTTTCAAAATAGTACAGATGTCCCAGAGCTCCTTCCAGAGCTGTAACCAGGCAGTGGTGACACTATGGGGACACCCAGGTTCTGGACAAAGGCCTTGATGATATTTTCAATGAACTGTATTGATAATTATCTCCCCCATCCCCTAATCCTGGATAAAAATTGCAATATAATTACATTTACTGTTGCTTTTGCCCCCATCCCCCAGCTGCAATATTAGATGTTTCCAATAGTAAAGACTTTTTGGGTGAAGGTTCTTTTTTCCTTTCCATTTTTGGGCTGTGTTTGCAAGCTCGAGAATGGAATTCTTTACACCAGCTCTACCTGTGGGCAGCCTTGCTCCTCAATAATATGGGGTTTTTTTTCCTTGCTTATTTATGCATAAATGCAATAATTGTTGCTGCTTTTCACAAGGGAAGCTCATCCTGTGTCAGGGAGGCCATGCCAAGAATATAAATAGAATAATCCCCTGTTCCTGCAGCTCTGAGTAATCCACGCTGCACATCTCACAGGTGATAACAGCTTAAACATGAATTCATCTGAGAGCATTATGTGATAGAAAAGGTACACAGAGTTAATTAAGCCTTGGGGGCGTCCAGGATTGATCCTGAGCTGCTGTAAATTGGCTTAACTTCGTTGGCTTGAAAGGAATCAGCCTCATTTACACCAGAGGAGGATTAAGCCTCTCTATTTTAAGATGCTTTAGATTTGAATATCTCGAATTAACACGTACAAATTCTTTATTAAAGAAATGATATTAATTATTCAGTGTACAATAGGGTGTGTTTCAAAGAGTAGGTTTAAATAGTTTGGAAGTGATAGATAGAACAGGAACCCATTTACCAGCCACAAAGCTTTGTCATGGTTTCATTTTGTTCCCTAATTGCCTCCTGGCCTGTCCCCATTCTCCAGAACCTGGTGTGGCCCATGTCTGAGTGGAGATGACACCTCTGATCACCGAGGAGAAATAATTGCTGGCTTTCTTCAGTTCAAACATTTCTTCCCCATGCTGAACCAAAATTAAATGAATTTTTCAAGTCCTGCAGGAGGCAGAAAGAAACAGCGACTTCAGGAGAGCTGGACCCTCCCAGCCAGGTAGGGCTTTGCCAGCAGGTTCCCAGGATATCCAACCACTTCTTGAAGTCCAAATTTGGGTAAATAATGTATAAAATAAACGTATTGAGCAAAGGTTTGAGCCTGTTTTCTTTTTAGAGCAAGTATCTGAAAAGAATCTCAGGATGGTTTGGGTTGGGAGGGACCTTAAACCCACCCAGTGCCACCCCCTGCCACGGGCAGGGACACCTTCCACCAGCCCAGGGTGCTCCAGCCTGGACTGGGACACTTCCAGGGGTGGGGAATCCACAGCTTTCCTGGGAAGTCCTTGTTGTTGTTACAAACATCCTCTCTCACATTGTGACCAGAAATGGTCAGGTGTGAATAAACCTTTGCTAAAAAGTGTTCCTTGAAATGGAGGAATTCCTGGGAAAAGTGGCAGCTCCAACAAATCAATATTTTTCTGACAAAAAAGAAAATGGTCTGGAAAATTCCCAATTAACTCTGCTCTTGGGTTCTGGTTCCTGATGGAGATATTTCATGGATTTGTGTGTCTGCCACCAAAATGAACAGGGACTTCTGAAATGTTAAGGATGGTTTTTTGAGGTTTTCAGGCACAGAACAGTTTTTTGGTTTCCCCTGTGCCTCAAACTTCCTGTCTCCTCTTGTGCCCTGTCTCAACTCTCTCCAATTTCCCTGAGTTGTACCTAAAACTTGTGTTTGACTCAAAACCTCCTCCAGGCTGGTGAATTTGGGTTTTTTCTTGTGTCTATGTGCATCCACACAAATATACATATACATTTATAATACACTTATATATAATATATATTTATTTAATATATTTATATATATTTAATATATTTATATATTATATCCTTATTTATATGACTATGTTTTAAATTCCTTTCTTAAACCTTCCTGGGATATTTTTTCTCCAAAGGTACTTTTTGCCAAACCATTTTCTCACATCCAAATAATTCCTTTTAGTTTAAAGAAAGTGCTTTATTTCATGAGCAGGATATACTAAGGGATTCAGCCTATTGATTCCTTTCAAACAGCCTGAGTCTCTAGCAGCTTTATCCTTTTTGTTCATTTTTTAATGGGTAATGAAAAACAGTTTAATATCATTATGTTCATCAGATAAAACTCACTGAGGTTCAAAAGAAAGTCCTAAATAGATTGTGAGCTCAGCCCTGTCTCAGGAGAGCCCTGTATTTTCCAGGCTTCTGCATCCTGACACATCCAGCCCTCCCCCAATGTTTATTTAATTCTTCCAGGGAATGCTCCTGGGCTGTGTTTTATGATGCCAGGGGAGAATTGGGCTGGAGGAAGAACATTACAGAGTTGGTTATTCTGAGCTATTTCCTCCTCCTGTGGATCCTGGCCATGGCACCTCCTAAATAATGGAGCAATGATTTACTTCCTCGGATTTGTTTTCCTTTGTTCCTCTTATTTGTTTTCCTTAGTTCCTCTTGTTTTCTTTAGTTCCTCTTGTTTTCTCTGCTTCCAGAGTGTGTATTTTATATATGATAAAGCACACAGGGATTTTGAAGTGTCCAAAAGAGCATCTCCTGGCAGTGCTGGAGAATTCCTGCTTGGAGCAGGGATCTGACCCTGGCATGGGGGACAACATTCTCCTTGTTACTCCTCTGTTTATGCATTAAATACTCTCTTTTTTCAGCACATGGCTCTTTCAGCTGGTGCTACAAATCTTAGTCATTGCTGCTGTCCAATCTGCCTGCTCATGGTGAAGAGTTAAATCAATAAAAATGTAATTCTCCCATCCCTGCCTTGTAAACCCTGGCTCAAAGGAAGCTGGTGGATGGTCTTGCATATAAACCCCCCAATGCAGAACCTCAGACAGGTTATTGCATCTTTTTGTGCTTTCTGGAATCATATTTGTTTAGTTCTGCTATAAAAGAGGATTCTGTTATAAAAGAGAATTTACACTTGACACCCTTGTGAACACTTTGCCCTCTTAATAATCTATTTTGGGGAATTAACTCGAGTTTTTGGCACTGTTAGTTAGTAACATGTGCAATGTCACCAGAAAGAAGGGAAGTTCCTCACAGTCAAATGAAAGACAGTGTGTGAAATATTGTGCCCAGAGAG
>NW_020921370.1:0-3104 GCF_003984885.1 Neopelma chrysocephalum
AACTCCCACTTTATATATTCTCCAGTTCAGGTGGGAGTGCTCAGTCCTTCCCTCAGAGCGGGGAATTCCATAAAAGGGCATGAAGATGCTCAGTCCCTCCCTCAGAGAGGGGAATTCCATAAAAGGGTATGAGGACAGGAGCATCTTCCCACCTCGCAGGCCTCTACTGACAACAGATTCTGGGAAATGGCATGGAAGGCTATAGAATACACAGTTTTGGGTTACACCCATCCAGTGATGAATTGGTCACAGCCATTCTAACCAGGACAACCACACAGCCAGAATCCAAAACCAGAACCAAAACTCTCGAATCAGTTAGAGACAAAGCCTGTCCTAGCAAAGATGCTCACTGATTGATTCCCTTCCCGTTTTACCCCACACAACACAATGGCTTTCCCTGGAAAGCAAGGTCAGGGAAGAGGCGTCACCAACTAGCAGAGCTGGGCCAGGAAAGGCAGAGGGAGATGGGGAGGTAAAAGCCTCTCCCCAGATCATGGCCAGGCAGAGGCAAGGACCTGCTCCATCACTCACACCTCAGCACTCTCTCGCAAGGAGCCACCTCAGTTAATAGTGAGGACGTCGCTCTGAATCTCGTGGCTCAGCTGGGTCTGGAGGTCGCTCAGTTTCTTCTTCAGGCCGGACAATGCGGACAGAACGATGGTCTCTGGGCGCAGAGAACCGCAGGACTCCACGTTGTAATAGAACCTCTCTGGCTTCCCGTTGGGGTCATAGGGAGCCTGAGCATCCTCATCATCGATCTCCGAGTACTCACTCTTGGGCCACTCCTCTGGTTTGGGGTACACGGTGTGCCTCAGCGCGTTGTCTGGGTCGTACTCGAAGGCCACGCCCGCCGTGGGGTTCCACTTGGCGTGCTCCTTCCTAAAGCCCTTCTTAGCATAGGCTCTCAGCCGGAGCTCCTGCCCCTTCCGCAGCTTCACAATGAGGATGTCATACTGCTCCACGTAGTCATTGGGGTCATTGTCTCTGCTCCGAGACGTCACCGGAATGACCCGGGGATTGTTGGAGATGAGGTCACGGGATGTGACATGACGGGTCTGGTCCTCGTTGCAGCGAACATCCAGGGTGAACTCCACGGAGCACTCGGGGCAGAACTCGTCACATGTACAGTCTCTGGAATATTGCATCTTATCCACAATGTCATCGCTGGTGAGAGGGATGAGGCCCAACGTGTGTGCAATGAACTCATCGTGGAGCACGGAGGAGTTGGCATCTATCTGGACCCAGTCGATGGCTATGGTGGGGACTTCAGCGATGAACACTCTTCAAATGGAATTTGCCACCACCAGGTCCGTGTTCTCAATGATGAACTTGACGTTCTCGTCCGTCAGCTCGGTGATGCGCACGGTGGGCTGGTTGGCGTACAGCATGGCCGCCCCGACCCGGCCCCAATCCCCGGCCTGATCCCGCTCCCGGCCCCGCTCCTGCCCAAAGTAAAGGGAGAGGGGAAAAAAAACCTGCTGGTGGGAGAGCTGCTGCAGTCTGGTCAGAAAGTGGTGATTGCAGTCCAGTCGAGGGTGGTGGTCTCAGTCTGGTTGAGAGCAGTGGTCTGCAGTCTTCCTCTGGATCCCACGAGTGGTGCCAAGGTTCTGAAACTCCCACTTTATATATTCTCCAGTTCAGGCGGGAATGCTCATTCCCTCCCTCAGAACGGGGAATTCCATAAAAGGGTATGAGGATGCTCAGTCCCTCCCCTCAGAGAGGGGAATTCCATAAAAGGGTATGAGGACAGGAACATCCCCCCATCTCGCAGGCTTCCACTAATAACAGTTTCTGGGGAATGGCATGGAAGGCTATAGAATACACAGTCCTGGGCTGCACCCATCCAGTGATGAAATCGGTCCCAGCCGTTCTGTGGCAGTTTGAGCCACGTTAGAAATCTAAAAAATCCAATTTTCAGGCTTTTCCACCTCCTCCCAAAATTTGTGCCAACACCGAAGAGAAACTTTCAGGCCAGAGGCTTCTATAGGGGAAGGGGGATGTATATACATTTATTTACACAAATAAATACTATACAAGCTAAAGACAACTATATATATATTACATCTCTATCAATCAGTCCTTTCAAGCCCCTCCTTTAAGTTTAGTCCAGGAAAGAGTCTTTTCAAGGCTGGAAAGTAACCAGTCCCTCTGTGGGAGTGTTCTGGGCCTGAACGCTCCCCCCTCACCAAGTTCCAGTTGTTTTGTTGTAGTCTCTCCTCCTTGTAGTCTCTCCTCCTCATGAAGTCCAGGAAGATAGCTCTGAGTCCTTGCTCTCCTGCTGCTGTGTGATCTCTCTCTCTCTCATACCTCGATCCGTAGGCTGCTGCAGTGTAGCTCTGCTTATCAAGCGTCCACGTCCTGGCATGTGGATTTCTCCTCGGGTTTTCGGTTGTCCTGCGTGGTAGAGACATCCTCCGGGCCCCTTTCTCTCTCTCTCTCTGGGGGTCCATCTCCAATTTCGCTTGGGACTCTTTCTCCCGAGCGCCGGGCCTACCTCCATGGCACGTCCACTAGGCTCAGCTTCAATGCTAAGCCTCTCCTCCGCTTTCCAGCGGAGGGAAAGGAAAAGCCCCCCTCCACAGCTTAGCTGTAGAAAAGGAGGGGGGAGAAGGCTTGGCTACAAAAGCCTGCCTCTCTCCTCTTACCTCAAGTCAGGTTCAGGTGCTGTGAGTCTCTTCCCTCACTGCACACACTCAAAATGCTGCCTCTAACTCTGCTCTGGGCTAGGCAGAGCTGGGGGGGCCGCAGGGCTCCCCTCTCCCCCCCCAAAGGGGGAAGAAGGAGCCCAGCCACCCCCCGGCCTTCCATAATGTCCTGGTTAGAACGGCTGTGACCAATTCATCACTGGATGGGTGTAACCCAAAACTGTGTATTCTATAGCCTTCCATGCCATTTCCCAGAAACTTGTCAGTAGAGGCCTGCGAGGTGGGAGGATGTTCCTGTCCTCATACCCTTTTATGGAATTCCCCGCTCTGATACCCTTTATGGAATTCCTCCCTCTGAGGGAGGGATTGAGCATCCTCATGCCCTTTTATGGAATTCCCCGCTCTGAGGGAGGGACTGAGCACTCCCACCTGAACTGGAGAATATATAAAGTGGGAGTT
>NW_020921371.1:0-767 GCF_003984885.1 Neopelma chrysocephalum
CCCCCCCAATAACACTGCCCGCAGCAGCCGCCCAACTTTTAGGCGTAGGGACACAAACGCCCAAAGTCTGGCGGGGGGGGAATGGGAGATGTTCGTGAATTGAGCACTGAGTCAGAAGCCCAGAGCCAAAGGCACACGGGCCGTTGGGAGGGGACGGAGCCTGAGACGCGAGATCCCCACTCATGGGACCATCGCAGAGGGCTCCGTCACGGTGACCGGGGGGGCAAGCCAGCAGAATCGCCCCCCCCGTCCCGCGGATGACTGCCAGCCACGTGGTACCTCATGGGCGTCACCATCTTGCCCATTAAAATGCCCGGATACTGAACTGTCTCTTCCGGTCCCTGAGCCGCCCCGCCCCACCCATAGGCGCGAGGGGGGAGGTAGCCCCGCCCCCTCGCCGCCTCCGACACCCGCCCACACCCCCCCACCGGCAACCGAGGATGCCGCAGCCACGGGGAGGGGGGGGATGGGGGGAGGAGGAGGAGGAATTCTCAGTAGTTCCGTCGGGAAGGAGCAAAAAGGCAGACAGGGAAAAGTCGGATAAGAGGTGGGAAAACAGGGGTAAGGCAGTTCGACTGGGTGGCCTGAAGGATAATCGGGCATACTCAAATGAATTTAGCCAAAGCCACGCCCCTCAGCCTGAGCTCCTACACGGAGCTATTCAGAGGCTGAGGCATTTGGTAAGAGATAGTGGCATATCCCTAAATGATGCCTGCGGGTATCCGAAGGCATCGAATTCCATCCATTTTTCCACCTCACATGACACA
>NW_020921372.1:0-406 GCF_003984885.1 Neopelma chrysocephalum
TCTTGCAGTTTGGGGTGGTGAGGGTCTTCTTGCTATTTCTGAAGGGGTTTTTTTGCCTGAATCTTGGTGTTTTGGGGTTTTTTATGGTCACAGGATGCCCGGTGGGTTCTAGAGATGGACTTGGGCAGGAGGAACCCCCAAGCCAAGGCGCTCAGCCCTTGTTTTCTCCTCATCAGGATTTGTCCTTCCCAAAGCTTGGTCGGATGGAGGAGGAGGCTGCGAGGAAGAGGAAGATGCCTTGGGCCCCCCAGGCAGGTGAGGAGGAAGTCAGTGGCCCTTTGGGTGGGTGTTGTGCTGGCTCTGGCAGCCCAGCATGGCCCCCGGCTGCAGGACAACCCCGCTGCCGCCGCCGTCCTGCCGGGGCCGGAGTTGGGGGGATGTCCTTGGCCTTCCCTGTGGGCCGGAG
>NW_020921372.1:416-8730 GCF_003984885.1 Neopelma chrysocephalum
GGCCGGAGTTGGGGGGATGTCCTTGGCCTTCCCTGTGGGCCGGAGGCAAATCCCCTCCCTGTCCTTCTTGCTTCCTGCCCCAGGCCCCGAGCTGAGGACGGAGAGCCTGGAGGACAAATCCCCCCGTGAGAAGCTGGTGGGAGAGGCCGTTTTGAAGGGCTCCACGGCACAGGAAGGCAGCGGGGAGGAAAAGGGCCGGAGATCCCCCCGCAGGAGGGGCTCCAAAGCCAGCCCAGGGTGCCCTGAGGAGGAAAGACCCAGCCTGTGCTGGGAAGGCGGCCAGAGCTTGAGGCAGAGCTCCGACCTGATGGTTCCTGAGCAGCCTCCCAGCAGGGAGAAGCCCTTCAGGTGCTTGGAATGTGGGAAGAGCTTCAGGAAGAGCTCCAACCTCCTCAAGCACCAGCACATCCACACTGGGGAACGTCCCTACACTTGTAGGGAATGTGGGAAGAACTTCAACCAGAGCTCCACCCTGATGCGACACCAGCTCATCCACACTGGGGAACGGCCCTACACATGTGGGGAATGTGGGAAGAGCTTCAGGCACAACTCCAGCCTCTGCAAACACCAGCGCATCCACACTGGGGAACGGCCCTACACGTGTGGGGAATGTGGGAAGAGCTTCAGTCACAGCTCCCATCTCTGTGCCCACCAGCTCATTCACACTGGAGAACGGCCCTACACGTGTGGGGAATGTGGGAAGAGGTTTCCGACCAGCTCCAGTCTCCTCCTGCACGAGCGGACGCACACGGATGAGAGGCCCTTCCGCTGCACCGACTGTGGGAAGGGTTTCAAGCAGAACTCCCACCTCGTCACCCACCGTTGCATCCACACCGGGGAGAGGCCCTACAAGTGTGGGGAGTGTGGGAAGAGCTTCACCCAGAGCTCTAACTTGACCAGACACCAACGGACCCACCAGTAAGGGAAGTCCTACCAGTGCCCCGACTGCAGGAAGAGCCTCGGTTGCTGCTTCCACCCCGAATGAAGCCCCTGATGTTGAGGCAACCCCTGGAGTCCAGTGACTGTCAGTCCATCCCTTTCGACCACAAAGGGCCAGTCCCCTTTCCCAGGGGCAGCTTCTTCCAACAGAACCCTTCTTGGGGGGTGTGTGGAGATTCCTGCCTTGGCTGGGGACCCCCCAAGGTCAGTTCTGGAGGTTGAGAGCAGAGATCTCCCCAGGAGCTTTGGTCTGGGGGAGTTCCATCCATCTTTAATTAAGAATTATTGCTTTTGTGCCAGCTTGAGTAGAATTGCTTCAAGAATTGCTTTAGTGTAGAGCACTGTCCTATCTTGTGCTCCTGGTGGTTTTAGTGTTTGTATTGTGCAGTAAATAATTCTGATGAAGATCTTTTGTCTGATCATTTGTATCCCTAAATAACTCATTTCTATCAATAGATCTGATTTGCCATCATTAAAACCTGGGGGACAAAGGTGTTTCAGTCACACCTCTGTAATTCCTCTAAACTGAAACTGTTGTCAGAATCCAAGGCTGAGATTGAATCCAGCAGCCCCCAGCACCCCAGAAAAGGGGTTAGGTGGGGTCCTTGGTGGGCTTTGAGTGTGTTTGGGAGTCCTTGAGGGGCCATGGGGAGGTTTTGCGGGGTCCCAGCACCTTTTGGTGTGAACTGGGTGCTTTATTGAGGGGCAGGTGCCCTCCCTAATCCCACCCAGAGCGGGTTGACATGGGGGCACACAGGGGGTTCCCCATTCCCGATCCATCTCAGGCCGGTTCTGCCCCCCCCCAAACTCGGCTCCACCCCTTGGGATTCCCCCAAGCCCCTCCTCCACTGCCCCCCAATAACCGGGACTGGGCAGGAAGCGGGGAGGGCCCGGCGGTGTCTGATAGAAATAAATCAAGGCATCTCTCTCTGTCTTTTACCTCCTGGGCAGTGACCATCAAGAGGCGTCCCTGCTTCACAGCAGAAGCTCCACACACTTCAACAAAGTCTGTGGAAGAATCTGCTCTATGAAAGTTGGCCCTGGGCTTTTATGCTTATCCAGTGATGGATCTCCAGTCACATATTGCCAGGCCAGTGAGCAGCTGATCTGTCAAACTCTGCTTCCAAAAGCAGGATGTGTGTTGGAAGGTTGGGGAACCAGGCTGGGTTTGGCACAATTCAGCACTAAACCAACCCCTTGGCACCAGCAGTAACTCCCCACAGAGAGCTTGCAGTGCTTGCATTCTCTCATCAGATTCTTTTCCAGGTAGAACATCCTGCTACAAGGGGTCTGTTAGCACCCGCCCCAGAAAGGGAGGGTAACCCAGGTTCTTAAAAAATCCCTTGGGGTGGATTAGAGTGAAACGACACTTAATAATGAGTGTTTGAAAATATATATATATGTAGGGTTTATTTTAGAACAATTTTGTTTCAAAGGTAAACAGGTATGTTGCCATTTTGGGTGTTATCATCTCTATCTCTCATCTACAGCAATATGGCATAAAGAGAACCTCTAGGGAAAATGCATAAGGGAGAGAAAGGAAAGACAGGATAAGAGTAAGGGAGAGTAAGGGAAAGCAAAGCTGAGAGTGGAAAGATGTCTATAGTCACCACCCACGGGGTCCAGTGATGGAACTTGGTAGTTGCAGCTTCCATGTCTGTCAGTTGAAGTGGTGGCCTTGATCCGTTGGGGGTGGAGGAGGGAAACCCCCACACTGCAAGAAGTTATGAGTTATTATATCCATGGATGGTGTCCTGGGCCATGCCACGAACCCCCAACATCTCCTGGGCCTGCGCAGAGTTCCCGTGAGGGGCCTGGGAAAAGGGTTTTTCCTGCCTTTCAAGGTTGGTGGAGGGGGGGATGGGCTTTGATGGGCCATCAGAGGTCTAATGCAAAAGTCCTGCAAAACCCTACAAAAGTCCCTTGGCAATCCTAGAATGCATAAATCATGAACCATTTCAGTCTCTGACACCACCCCGTGATTTATGCATTCAATAATTTCTCTTGTTGTTCACTGTGAATCTTCTTTGTGGGCAGTGCCTTTTGGGTAGTGGACAGAAAGAGAGAAGAGTAAAGAAAAGGAAGAGAGAGCATAAGTCTTTTCCCAGTGCAATGCAATTCCCAGGAAAAACCCCAAACCTTACAGTAAAATAGTAAGCATATGGGACATAACAGGATCTCAATAGCTACCATCAAATTTCCTAACACTAACAAAGTTACAAACATCAGGATTTAATACTGACCCAAATCTAATTTTCATTAGCCACTGTCTCCACCCCGTGAGTAATCAGGTATCCTTTAATGCATGGTGTGTGTGAGGGATTCTATAATAACGTGTCTGTTAGAGGAGCCAATGTGTCTTGAAATTGGACCTGAAATTACACATCAGTTTTTATGCAAATACATTGAGTTACTTGGGAGTTGGTACAAGGCTTTCTTATATTCTCTTTAGGTCACACTTTCTTTTCTTTTGTCTAGATTTAGTTTTATTTGTTAATATTTTGAGAAGTTTAGCCAAATATAAAATTTGATGCCTTCTGAGGCAGAGGGTTAATGCATCTTATACATATTTGTATGATTCCAAATATGCATAAATTCTTGTACCAACTCCCAGGCTAAATTTGGTGGAGTTTCAATTGATTGAGACAGAATTATACATATCTAAAAGCTTCTCCCAAGCCAATTTGTTTTTCAATAAAAAGACAAAATAACCTTGACAAAAATTAAACTAGCAATACATAAAATGGCTTGTCTTACACAATCTTACTAGTGAGTTGCTCATGATAAAAACACCAATAAGTCAACAATTATTAATAAGCTGAAAATACAAGCAATTTGGGAGTAGAGGAGATGCAAACACAATGTTTGTGGTAAACTTTTACATATTGCAAAACTACTGAGACAAAAATACACACAGACGTGCACATCACAAAGTTATTAAGACAAAAATACAAACACATGCAAACCATCAGTGCTGCAAAGAACAGTAGAACTCTCCAGTCCTGTTGTCACTTCGTTTTCTCATGGCATACTTGTAAACTGATAACTGAAGCAGTTGTGGGGGCAGTTCTCTCTTCTGCCCATTGTGGCAATTGAAAGCTTTATCGCTCTCACACAGTTTGATCTCATCTGCTGGCAGGTTCCTGTAAAAAGAGGAAATCTGGCCCACTATGGACCCATTATTAAAAAGAAGGAATTATCTATTTACCCAACTCCTTTTCTTATCTGGCATGATGCCACCAGGGCAGCAATAATGGAGAAGTCTGGAACATGTTTTCTCCAAAAAGCAAATAAACCCAGAGCATGCTGGAGCTCCTTTTTACTCCTCAGCATCTTTATTTGCTGTAGGGTGGCCAAGGTGCCAGAGGGAATACACACAGCTACTTTTCCTGTGGGAATTTGAAGTCAATGTGTCAAACTGTGGGGTTTATTAATTGAGACAGAGAAGCAGATATGTTTCTGAATCTTAGTTCTTTCTCTGTGTCCACTCAATCCCACACGCCTCAAGCCCTGCACTCACACAATATATTGGGAGTGTTTTAAGATTACTTTTAATTGAGCCAAAGAGGAAGAAAAAAATTAGTTTGAATCTTGCACCAGAGCCAAAAAGACACGTGCCCCAATTTCACTGAAATGCATCTACTCTAAGAGGCTTATCTAAACTAATCATTCAAATTAGCTGTAAGAAGGTACATTCAAGAAAGCTCCTTTGAGGGGGTTGTGGGGTGGACAAAGCATCCACAAAAAAAACCAAACACCAAAAAAAGCCCAACCTAACACCCAACTTATCATGTCTTTATATATTTTATAAAAAAGTGTCACTGTAGTAAAAGCTGTAGAAACTGCATTCTTACATTTCTGAAGCTATCTTACACTATACACAGTGCACTGATCTATAAACCATATCTGAAAGGGGACCCTCCCCTGTTTATTTTCTTTTATTTACCCCAGAACATTCCAGTGGGTTTTCCCTGCGCCCCCTTCCCAAACTGTGCTCCCACCAGCCAGGCTGTTTGCTACTGCCCGGATCATTTCACCAACGTGCAATCGCCGCCATTCACTTTTCATGCCTGGCTCAGGGGCAGCAGCCTTGGAACAAAGCCTTGGAAATCTTTTATCCGTGCACGGGATGACTGGAACCATCACTTACATCAGGGTTATCTCTACATGCTGTCCTTATGTTGTCTGACATCTAATGCATGGTTTTTAAAACAATAGATTTAAAGGGGTTGCACTTTTTAAAGGTGCAAGGAACACTCAATTCAGCACTCACAGTTGAATAAATAACACTCCAATAAATACCGACATCAGAAAAGCATCGATTTTAAGTCCTGAAAACCAGAAAAGGGACTTTCCACATGGGTGTCCTGTCATCCATAACTAGAAGGGAAGAATTCAATAGAATAAAGAAGTCTATAAGTGTTCTCTCCAAGATCCAGGTGAGATTCTCTATCTTCTAACATTTCACTGACGTAGGAAGCAAGAATTTGGCACAGAATTAATACTGGAGAAAAATGAGACCAGTGAAAGATCCTGAGCTCAGGAGAACCTGACTGTGCTGGGGAATCAGAGCTTTCACCCTGGGAAATGAACTGCTCTGAAAGAGTGGGAAGAAACCAGGAACAAAGGCTGAGTTCAAATGCTCAAGAGTAAACAACTCCTTCCTCCCCAAAAGGTCTGAGCTACCCTTAACTCATCTCTAGACATCCACAGAAATAAAACAGCCTGACCTTGAACCCAAGTGTTGGTGGAGAGGCTCAGGAACACACGCAGACGATCAACGTGATCAGCTATGTCCAATTTATTATTTAAATGAGTTAACTTTTATACAGTTTAGTTTGTTTCGGGCACATGCTTACAACAAGGTGATTGGATAGCTCAGTTTGTGCACGCGTTTCATGCTTTCAGTTCATTGGACTTGGTGCTTTGTCCACGAGATCTGACCTCATTCTTGGCATGTAAAGCCCTTCCTAATTGATCTGCCTTTAGGGGCTTTCTGAATTCTGCAGGTGTACCTTTATCTCTAGTTTCTCAAGGCTTTCTTACTATAAACATACTATTTTCTCGAACCTTATAACTAAACACACAGCTAACGAATATAAACATTGCACATTTTCACACAGCTTATAAGTATATACATTACACTGCTCAAGTCATGTCAAGCAAGGCCTACAAAATGCAGAGAAATTGTTCAGAGAAATCTCTTCACTCTGGCCACAAGGCACTGGTAAAATATTAGCAGATGTTATTGAATCACTTGAAAACTGCTCACTTGGTGAATGATTAAGTGCTACTATCTCTTTTGCTCCCTTGTCTTTGGATCCAAATTGTTTGCACCCTGACCCTCTTGTGTCCCAAGGCTCTGTGTAAATCATTTCCTTTCATCAAAAAAATATATATTTTTCATGACGTCCGCTTTAAAATCTTGCTCCTTACCTAAACTACAAAACAACTCCAATTAGTTGTTGATGTCTTGAAGACTTGAAAAAAATAAAAGGAAGGGAAATAATTTGTTTTTCAGTGTTTTAATGGGTCCCACAGTGTGTTTGGAGTTGCATCAGCTGTCAGTCCAAGATGGGCCATGTCAGAACTGGGGAGGTTGGGGGGTGAGAAGGAAGGCTGATCATCCAGGGTCAGTGTGGATCTCCTGAGGAGACCCTCAGCATCAAGATCACTTGGAGAACATCTCTATCACTTCTCCTCTGAACTAAAAAGTATCCATAATTGAATTAAAACAAAAAAAGTACAAATTTTGAAGACTTGTTTTGAAATTGCCTTGAAGACAATTAAAGGAAGACAAAGAGATCCTGAGGGATTTCTGGAATTTAATGAGCCCCACGGTGTGTTTAGAGACAAGTTCATCAATCTGAGGTACTGAGAGAAGATTGAAGAAGCTGCTGAAGAAGTCAGAAGCCAAACTGCAAGTCCCTTGAAGCATTGCTGGGCCCCACTGAGGGCAGGCACTGACAAAGCCTCCCCAGGGACTCCTTGGAGCAGCTCCTTGGAGGCCAGGAGTGCAGGCAGACAAAGGCTCTGGGCAGGCCCCTGCAATGCTGAGCAAAGCCTGCCTTGGTTTTGTGGAGCACAAAGGCCAAGGCCTGAGCCCCAGGCCCTGGCCCAGCAGATCCTGTCCCTCCCGGCTGGCTCAGGGCTGTTTGGGGGGCAGTGGGATGGGAGGGGGAGGAACAACAAAGGCCAAACACTGGGCAACCCCTGCCAGGCTGATGAGGGAGGGGCGAGGCAGAAAGCAAGTGCAGAACCTGCCAGGCAAGTTGCTTGTGGTGGCCTGAGTGGCAGAGGCAGCTGCCAGAGGCAAGGGGACAAAGGCCTGGGTGCCTTTGGGCCTTGCAGCCCTGCCAGAGCCCTTGGCCATCTCTCCTGCAGGCTGTCCTGGCCTGGCCCTGCTGCTGCTCTGGCCTTGCAGGCTGCACACACCCCTCCTGCTTTCCCACCCCCCTCCCAGCAGCATTTCTAGACCCTCCCTGATGTCTCTGCACCAGCTCTGGCTGTTGCCATGTGCACTTGGCCTTCTTTCCTTGGATCCTGAGCCCCTGTGCCACAGGACATCCCTCCCAGAGCCCAGGCCCTTCTCCTGGGGGTCACTGCAGAGCTGAGCAGATCCAGGTCACCTCCCATTCCTCTGCCAACCCCCTGGGCCTGCTCTGGGCTCTGCAGGTCCTTGCCCTGCTCCCAAGGGCTGTGGGGGTGCTTAATGGTCAGGGCTTGGGGTTTAGAGCTCAGGGTGGGGATTAGGCAGAACTTTGGGAGGTTTGTTGTTCTGCTGGCAGTGTCTGCTTCATGATTAGGAGAAGACGGTTTTGGGCTGGGTTAAGATTAAAGCTTGACTTTTCATACTGATATTACAGGTTTGGGATTGGGGTGGGCATTAGAGGACAAAGAAGAGTCTGGAGTTCTGTGTTTGGGCTTTTTCTGGCTTGAAATTAGAGCAGTGGGTTCCTTTCAATGGGAGGGGCAGCACTTTAGGGTAATGTTGGAGCTTGAGGTTACAAAGTGCATAAAGGTCCATCAGAAACGTGCACAGTCAGTGTTTCAGCACCCTCAGCATTCCCTGAACCTGGTTTTACCTCATCAAAATCTTTCCTCTCTGTTGGACAAGCCCCTCTTTCCTTCCCCAGTTATCTTATCCCTTTTTTCCCAGCTCCTCCTAACCTCCTCAGAACTTTCATCAGGATGGGCTCAGCTTTGTGATGATGCTGTGCAACCTCCTGGAATCAAGGAGCCACTGTCAAACTGCAGAACCTCATGGAATTACGGGGCCATTATGACACTGAGGAAAGCCATGGAATCAAGAGGCCACTGTGACACTGCAGGGCCCCATGGAGCCAAAGGAACCCAGGGCCAGTGGGCAAGCTCC
>NW_020921373.1:0-730 GCF_003984885.1 Neopelma chrysocephalum
TTCTTGCTTGCCAGGAGCTCCCTGTGTGCCAGGAGCCCGGCCCAGCTCAGCAGCACAGCAACAGCCCCAGGCAGCCCTTGCTCTGCCCCTCTGGGCTCCCTCCACCTGTCCCTGGGGCTCCAGGGGAACCTGCTGGCACACAGCTGAAGGAAATCATGATGTTCCTTCTCTCAGCTGGGCACAGACACTTCTTTCAGCACTGTCATTTCTCCAAACAGACACAGAGTTAATTCCAAGAGTCCCCTTTTCCTGTCCCATCATTAGACAGGAAACCCAGACAGTGCCCAGGAGGGATCTCCTTCACCTGCACTGAGGGAAGGGACTCAGCTGAGTCAACAGAGGTGTCTCCTTGTGGCTCTGCAGAGCTGGGGCCACAAGGACACTCAGCTCCCTGCACAACCCCCATGGGCTGGGATTCCTCCTGCCCCACTTCAGTGGGCCCAAAACAGGCCCCTGCAGGTGACTCCTTGTCCCAGCTCCCATGGGAATGAAGGAAGACCAAAGCCAGGAGTGACCTGCTGGGACACAAAGCCCTGGTTCCTTCTGAGGGGCCAGAGGTGACCGAGATTGCTGCTGGGAACTGCAGGCTCCAGTGGAGCAGTTCCTAGGGACAGAGCAGCAGCTGTGGGATCTTGTTGGAGGCTGCTGGGACTTTGCTTTGGCCAACTTCAGTGGCAGAAGGTGCCCACATGTAGGACAGGGGAACCTGTCACTGTTCCTTCTGTCCAGG
>NW_020921374.1:0-3207 GCF_003984885.1 Neopelma chrysocephalum
GTGCCTAATGTATTTGTCAATGGAACTCACATAGGTGGCTGTGATGCAACGTACCAGGTAACTTAACTTTAAAAATCAGATAGAAGTAGACAAGACTGAGTGAATTTGCTGTTTGATCATAGTTAAATTTTGTGTGACCTATTAGACTGGGTGTTCTAGCTCAGAGGAGTCACTGTGACTCAGCTGCTGTTTGCTCAAAAATGTGTGTGCTAATTTGATTTATTTTTTTTTCTCTGTCTCTCAGGCTTATCAGGACGGATCACTGCAGAAACTTCTTGGGGATAGCAAAGATACAGAACCCTATGAATATGACCTCATTATCATTGGTGGTGGCTCAGGTGGACTTGCATGTTCCAAGGTATGTCATGAAAATTTCATTAAAGAACTGGTTGTATGTAAAACTTCTTCAAAAGCTAATCTTTTAATTATATTACTATAAAACAGTGTATATTTTGATGAGTATTATTGTTCAACTTGTTAATTAATGAACCAGCAGTGGTGCTCACTCAGGAGATAATGGTCTGTGTGGACCAGTTTCTAGCCAATGTCTATTCAGGTCTTGATCCTAATAATAGGTTTTAGTTTTCTGACTGAGGGTGGAACCAAATGTTTTTTAAGTACCTCTTCATGTGTAATACACAGGCACTTTAACACTTCCAAACAGTAATATAGAAAACTTAAAGGCTACTCTTGAAGACTTTTAACACTTTAGGATACAGAATCATCAGTCACCTGAAATGAAGTGCTTTCAGCTGTCACTTTTTTTTTTTTTTCATCCATGAACATGCCAAGTCAGTCCTGCCCTCCTAAGGGAAAAGGAAACCTTTTTTCATCCATGAACATGCCAAGTCAGTCCTGCCCTCCTAAGGGAAAAGGAAACCTAACAGCATAAATATTTCTTTAGGTGAGGTAGAAGAGTATCATAGGCTCATAAGCCCATCTCTTACCTTTTTCAGGTCGTGGGTTTTAACAGCATAGGATGATGGGGATGCAGCGTTGAACATATAAGCAGACATTCAAAGTTTGGAAGAAAGTAATAGTTTCTGAGGGATTTCAATTTTTGTCTAGTGAAGGAGATAGAAGAGCCATATATGATAATGAAACTAACTGATAAAGACAGTAAAGTCTTCTATTAGTGCTGAGTGTATCATGAACATAAATGACTGGACAAGCCTTCTTGGTTGAGTAATGCTGACTGATCGTTTCCATCTTTTGTAGGAAGCCGCTGCCTTGGGAAAGAAAGTAATGGTATTGGATTATGTTGTTCCAACACCTCTTGGAACCTCATGGGGTAAGCTTCTGTTATCATGTATTTTATGATGCTCCAGTACCAGTGATACATACTGAGATGTTATATATCATGGATTTGTGTTCTTAGAAATTGAGGCTGAATTCCTGTAATTCTGGTACGCAGATAACAAAAGGAGTTGTTTTCCTGGCATGCCTGCTGCCTTTCTGGATAGTTCTTGCTGTTTTGTGCATTGCTAACTCTGTTCTTTGTCAGATGTTCTAGTTTTGATCACTTTCAAATAGTGTCTGGGTGGTGTGTGTGCACTGGTTCTATTTTGTGGACAACTGCCTTTAGAATAGTGGCTACATGCCTATATATGTCTCACCTTTCCATAATTACAGACACCTGCTGTCTGACCTTATTAGTGATATTGGAAGTTTAGAATGAATAAGGAACTTCATTGGTGAAATTTTATTTAGTTGAGGAATGAATGTGCTTTTGTAGCTAGTATGTCAAACACATGCATGTTTCAAATTCCTCATAATAGCTGATACTAAACTCTAGGAACTCTGGGCTTTCTGCCTTGCTTACTTGCCAACTTAACCAAAATCTTAAGCACTGTGGAATAAGTAACCTGGGTCTGTGTTTAAGATACACTGTACCCATCTTGGTTCAGTGAGTCTGGTCACTTCTTAAACTGAATCCAAATTTATAAGCTTAGTGTGCTCATTGTATTTTAAAATGTCTCTTGCAACAGAAATTTCATGTTACTTGTGTGACTGTAGCAAACTTCACCAACTGATATGTGGGTGATTATATAAAGCACATAATAGGAAAAGCATAAATGTCCTGTTTTTTGAAACAATAACGTGGTTCTTTCCATCTTAGGACTTGGTGGCACATGTGTAAATGTAGGTTGCATTCCTAAGAAGCTAATGCATCAAGCAGCACTTCTGGGCCAGGCACTCCAAGATTCAAGGAAATATGGGTGGCAGTATGAAGAACAAGGTTAGTGAGAACAGGGAGGACAGCCCAAGACTGTACAGATGAGATGCTGAGCTCAAGACCGTTCTTGTGCTTTGGGCTCAATAAATTAGAAGCAGAATTCAGTAGTTTTCTTAGGTGAATCAGAAGGGATCCTCCTTCTTGAGTCATAAAAACCTTTAGGGTTGAAAGTTAATTGTGTTTTGCTCCCTATATTATCTGAAATAAATGAAAGAACTTCTAAAATGGGCTTATTTCAGATAGTAGCAAGTCAAGTAAATATTAGCATAGTAGAACAAGACCTTAATAATTATCCTCATTACTGATAATGATGTTTTCTTTCGCATGATATATAGCGAATAAGGGTTTTTTTAAGGGTTCATTGCACTTTTATTTCTTTAAATATGAAATTATTGTCTTATTTCAGTTAAACACAACTGGGAGGTCATGGTAGAAGCAATTCAGAACTACATTGGTTCTTTAAACTGGGGCTATCGAGTGTCCTTGAGAGAAAAGTCTGTGACATACCTCAATTCTTATGGAGAATTCGTTGAACCACACAAAATTAAGGTATGCACTGCATTTAAAAGACTTAATTGGGAGGGAAAACTCGTGTTCTAAAACTGCCTTTTAAAATCCAGCACAGAAAAGGCTTCATCTTAACATTGCCGGCTTAGGTCAACTGAAGTTAAAAACTCGTTTGTGAAATAAGTTATTGATTTAAATAATTATTGTACTTTAGTACATTCCACAGTGTCTGCAAACCTAGTAAGTGTTACATAAGAGTAACGTGGATATCTTTAAACCTGGGTCTTGCAAGAACAAAGTAAGGTGGTCTCAGTCTCTAACTTCATGACTGAGTTCAGCAGCCTGAGTGAGGAGGGGAAAAAAAGAAAAGTTTTAGCTGTATGATTTTGCAACTTGGAAAACCTTCATACTAAAGCAAAAAACTATTGAAATTAAATTCAGATTAAGCACTTGCGTAACAGCAC
>NW_020921375.1:0-497 GCF_003984885.1 Neopelma chrysocephalum
TTACCCACGGTACCCTCAAAGTCCCTCTCACGAGGGCTGGAGGGAAATTGCAGTTGTACGAGTCCCTTGTGCCTGCAGATGCCCGGGGATCCTCTCCATTCACCTCGTGCTCTCCCAACAGCAGAAAGGGTGACCTCAGGGACACGGTGGCACTCGACATCCTGCTGAGAGAGGAAGGAAACCTTTAGCATAAAGGTGAGTTGGAATCTAAAACTTCCTTTCCTGGGAGCTTTGTGAAGCCTGCGACCAAAGACGGGGAAAATTTGCATCTCCTTTGGTGCAGGTGTCCCAGAGGCTGACAGAACTTTCACCTTTTTCAGACAATTGGGCCCTTTTTGGCTCCCTGGCAGCTCAAGTGGCACCAGAACCCCCTTCCTGCACACACACGGCTGTCACACACAGGCACCCACACACCTTTTCTCCAGCCCACACGTGGCCAACATTTCCTCACCCTGTACATCCCAAGGGGACTATTTTTGCCAGAGAGCACAGCAACC
>NW_020921376.1:0-416 GCF_003984885.1 Neopelma chrysocephalum
TGGGGAGAAGCTGCAAATTCCAAGGATTCTGGGGAAAAGCTGCTTCCCTTTGGGATTCCTCAGCCTGGAGTGGGAAAACTGGGAGAAGGTGGGAATAGGGAAAAGCCCGGGCATGGATTTGGACCTGGGATCCCACAGGGATGCTGAGAATTCCAGGGGTTCTGGGGAGAAGCTGCGAATTCCAAGGATTCTGGGGAAAAGCTGCTTCCCCTCTGGAATTCCTCAGCCCGGAGTGGGTTCCCTTTGCAGCGGGAAAACTGGGAGAAGGTGGGAAGAGGGAAAAGCCCGGGCATGGATTTGGACCTGGGATCCTACAGGGATGCTGAGAATTCCAAGGATTCTGGGAGAAGCTGCAAATTCCAAGGGTTCTGGGGAGAAGCTGCAAATTCCAAGGATTCTGGGGAAAAGCTGCTTCC
>NW_020921377.1:0-11198 GCF_003984885.1 Neopelma chrysocephalum
TACACAGTTTGGGTTACACCCACACGGTGATTAACTGCTCCTGGCTGCTCTAACTAGGACAGAAGACCACAGACCAAAAATCAGCATTGAAACAAGAGGTAGGTGAAAGGTGCATGAAGAGTGTGTGAGGGGCAGGTGCATAGACTGTAAGGGTATAAAAGCCCAGGGATTTCTTTATTCTGAGTCCCTCTCTGGAGGCACCCAGCTCAAGCTGACCTTCTGCTGTACCACTGTATTAAATTATTTTTATAAATCCAACACCTGAGAATCTGCTATAAAAAATCTAGGGTTGAGCCTGAAGAAGGAGGAAGTGTGCCAGAGAGTGAGTGTGTATGTGTGAGCGAGGAGTTGAAAGGGGAACCCATTGGCTCACTAGAGCTGCCTGCTGTGAAGGGACTCTGGTCCTAGCAGTTAGTCTCGAGTGATGAGTGTGAGAATCCTTAAGTGGTGTGAGAATGCTTGGGCAGCGGCTTCTCCTTTAACAGTTGGCTCATGTCCAGCTTTTCATCCATCAGTACCCCCAGTCCTTCTCTGCAGAGCTGCTCTCAATCCCTTCATCCCCCAACCTGTATTGATACCAGGGATTGCCCCGACCCAGGTGCAGTACCTTGCACTTGGTCTTGTTAAACCTCATGTGGTTCCTATGGGCCACTTCCTGAGCTTTTCTAGGTCCCTCTGAATGGTCTTGTCTTTCAGGTGTGTCAACAGCACCACTGAGCTTGGTGTCATCTGCAAATTTGCTGAGGGTATGCTTGATCCCTCTATGTCATTGATGAAGATATTAAACAGTACTGGTCCCAATACAGACCCTTGAGGGACTCCATTCATCACTGATCTCCATCCAGATATCAAGACATTGACCCTCTGGATGCACCCATCCACCCAATTCCTTATCCACTGAACACTCCACCCATCAAATCCATAACTCTCCAATTTAGGGATAAGGATGTTGTGGTGGAGGCCATTGTATTACAGAAGTCTAGACAGATGACATCCATACCTCTTTACTTGCCCACTGATGTGGTCACTCCATCATAGAAGGCCACTAGTTTGGTCAGGCAGGACTTGCCCTTGGTGAAGCCATGCTGGCTGACTTGAATCACCTCCCCATCCTCTGAGTGCCTTAGCATAGCTTCTAGGAGAATCTGTTCCATGATCTTCCCAGGCACAGAGGTGAGGCTGAGAGGTCGGTAGTTCCCAGGGTCCTCTTTCTACCCTTTTTAAAGATGGGTACAATGTTTCCCCTTTTCCAGTCACCTGGGACTTCACCTGACTGCCAGGACTTTTCAAATATCACAGAGTGGCCTGGCAACTAGACCAGCCAATTCCCTTAGGACTCTGGGATGCATCTCATTGGGTCCCACAGACCAGGTTCCTCAGGTGTTTATGAACCTGATCTTCACTTACAGTGGGAGGGTCTTTGCTCAAGTGGTCCACCCACTTGAGAGGTGTGGGAAGAGAGATTGCCAGTGGAGACTGAGGCAAAAAAGTTGTTGAGTACTGTATTTGGTTTGTGTGGCCAGGTTTTGGTAGCGGGGGGATTACAGGGGTGGCTTCTGTGAGAAGCTACTAGAAGCTTCCCCCATTTTTGACAAAGCCAATGCCAGCCAGCTCCAGGATGAACCCGCCACTGGCCAAGGCCGAGCCAATTAGAGATGGTAATAACGCCTCTGTGATAACATATTTAAGAAGAAAAAAAGTTATTGCACAGAAGTAATTGCAGCCAGAGAAGAGCAGGGTGAGAATATGTGAGAGCAACAACTCTGCAGACACCAAGGTCAGTGGAGAAGGAGGGGCAGGAGGTGCTCCAGATGCCAGAGTTGAGATTCCTCTGCTGCCTGTGATTCCTCTGCCACCCATGGTGCAGACCATGATGAGGCAGCTGTGCCCCTGCAGCCCATGAAGGACCACAGGGGTGCAGAGATCCACCTGCAGCCCATGGAGGAGACCCACGCCGGAGCAGGACGATGCCCGAAAGAGGGCTATGAACCCGTGGAAAGCCCGTGCTGGAGCAGGGTCCTGTCAGGGACCTGCAGACCCATGGACAGAGAAGCCCACACTGGAGCAGGTTTCCTGGTAGGACTTGTGATCCTGTGAGGGACCCATATTGGAGCAGCCTGTGCCTAAAGGACGGACCCCATGGAAAGGGACTCACATTGCAGCAGTTTGTGGAAAAATGTTGCCCGTGGGATGGACTCACATTGGAGAAATTTGTGGAGAAATGTCTCTCGTGGGAGAGACCCCACACTGGAGCAGGGGAAGGACTCCTCTCCCTGAGTAGTGGCAGAAAGAACGTGTGAGGAACTGACCGTAACTCCCATTCCCTGTCTCCCTGCACTGCTGGGGGGAGGAGGGAGAGCTTGGGATGGAGGTAGGGGTGGGGGGCAGGTGTTTTTAAGATTTGTTTTACTTCTCATTATCCTGCTCTGATTTCGATTGGTAATAAATTCAATTAATATCCCAAATTCAAGTCTGTTTTGTCCGTGATGGTATTTGGTGAGTGATCTCTGCCTGTCCTTATCTCAACCCATGAACCTTTCATTATATTTTCTCTCCCCTGTCCACTTGTGGAGGGGAGTGATAGAGCAGCTTTGGTGGGTACCTGGCATCCAGCCAGGGGCAACCCACTACAAGTACCTCAGCCATCTCTTCATCCATTTTAACCAGTTTGCCAGGAACTTTTGCGCTCTGTAGGAGGCATCCTTAAAGATCTGCCAGTTCTGTTCTGCTCCCTTATCCCTGAGGGCAGTTTCCCAAGGGATCCTATTGACTAACTTCTTGAAGAGCTGGAAGTGTGCTTTCATAAAATTCAGGGTCCTGACTTCACTCTTCAGCTGTCCCATATGCCTCAGGACTGCAAACTCCACCAGTGCATGATCACTGCAGTCCAGGCTGAACAGGGAACTCCTCTTGGAACTCAGGAGGAGAAAGAAATTGTATGATCTCTGGAAGCAAGGTCAGGCTCACTTGCAGGAAGATTACAGAGCTGTGATTCATATATGCAGGGAGAAGATATGCAAGGCCAAAGCTCAATTAGAGTTGAAACTGGCCAGTGTTGTGTCAGACAATAAGAAAGGCTTTATAAAGTATGCTAATAGCAAGAGGACATGTAAAGAAACATTGAGCTGATCCTTGTTGAAGATGGTCACCTGACTAACAGGGATGAAGAAAAAGCAGAGGAATTCAGTGCTTTTTTTGCCTCATTCTTTAATAATACCGATAGACCTAGGGCTGTACAGTCCTCTGGCTCAGAGGACCACAACTGTGGGACCAGCTGTATCAGCCTGGAGAAGAGGACACTGAGGGGAGACCTCTTTGCAGTCTACAACTTCCTCAGGAGGGGAAGTGGAGGGGCAGACACCAATCTCTTTTCTCTGGTGACCAGTGACAGGACCCAAAGGAATGACCTGAAGTTGTGTCAGTGGAGGTTAAGTTTGGATATTAGAAAAAGGTTCTTCCCCCAGAGGGTGGTTGGGCACTGGAACAGGTTCCCCAGGGAAGTGGTCACAGCACCAAGCCTGCCAGAGTTCAAGAAGCATTTGGACAATGCTCTCAGGCACATGGTGTGACTCTTGGGGATGAAGCCAGGTAAAACCTGGAAAGCGAATTTAGTAGAGCAATACAAGAATTAGAGAGTTAAATACAAAATGCAGGCTTTAAGCAAAAGCATAGAGAACTTAGTGAAGCCAGACAAGGCCCAGAAAGCAAATATAACTATATGAACAGTAGAGAGTTAAATTCAGAATATAAGTATAAGCAAGAGCAGAAAAACTTAGTCTTAGAAATATTAGAGGCAATAATTCATTAAGGTATGCAGAACATACTGGTACAGCAGAACAGAAACTCATGTACTCAGAAGAACACCCTGATAAAGAAGAAAGATGAGCCAAGATCTGGGTATCCCTGCAAAATCATCAGAAACTCTTGCCAGATGCACTAGAAAGTCAGCCAAAGTGAGAAAGTTCACAAAGTTCATGATGATGATGGGAGGCGGGCAGGGGGTTCCCCGAGGCTGAAGAACGGAACGACCCTCCCAGATTCTCCCCAAATTGAAGACCACACCTCTAACTCCGCCTAAACTCTACCTGTTATGAATATTGATAATGTATGTTGCAATTCTATGAATATACATGCAGAAATGTTGTAATCACTTGTAAAAATCATATATAAACCTGTTCCTTTATTGATAAGGTGGAGCGGTTCTTCCAGGATGACCTGACCGTTCCCCGGGCGCTCCGGAGGCCCGCGAAATAAAGTACCTCCTGCTTAAAGGCTACAAACTCTGTCTCTAAGCAGTTTCTTTTCGTTCATGCCTTTTTGGGGGCAAAATCTTGGCATCATTAGTATTAAGAAACAGCGGAGATAATAAATTCACTAGAATACAGGACGCTCTGACATGGAAGAACATAAAGCATGGACAGAAAGAACTAAAAATGCTAGCATACACAAAAAAGGACATATAGAAGAGAAACAAAGGGAGATAAGAAAAGAGACGAGCCAAGAAATCAGGTACTCTTGCCAGACACTGGAAATCCCTGCCAAATGCACAAGGAAATTACCCAAATTAGGGAAGGTTCAAAAGTGTATGAAGATAATGATGAAAGGACACTGAGTTCATAAAGATGAAGAACCGGAACGACCCCTGAAATTCTCCCCAAATTGGAGACCACACCTCTAACTCCACCTCAACTCCGCCTGTTATGAATATTAAAAGTAGATGTTGCAATATAATGAATATTCATAATGTGTGATGCAATTGCTTGGCAAAAAGTGTATAAAAGGCTCAGTTGTAAGTTACTCGAGCAGCGGAGCAGTTTGTTCAGGGCGACCTGGGCTGCTCCCCGGCCGTAAATAAATACCTCCTGCTTATAGACTGAAAATTCTGTCTCTGAGCAGTTTCTCCGCGCCTTCTTTGGGGCACAAATTGGCATCAGGGATGGTCCTGTGCAGGGCCAGGAGTTGGACTTCAATGATCCTTGTGGATCCCTTCCAACTCAGGATATTCTATAATTCTATGAAACCTCATGGATTAAGATAAAAACAGTTTAATAACTGAAACTAAATAAAATAGAATAATAATACTAAAGACTAATCATAACAATACCAATGGAAAGGAGAGAGAGAGAGGAATAAAACCCAAGAGAAATGAGCAATGCACAATACAGTTGCTCACCACCCGCTGACCAATGCCCATCCCATTGCTAAGCAGTGATCGGCCCCTCCTGGCCAATTCCCCCAGTTTATATACTGGACATGACATTCTGTGGTATGGAATATCCCTTTGGCCAGTTCAGGTCACCTGTCCCAGCTATGGTCCCTCCCAGTTTCTTGTGCATCTGCTCACTGGAAGAGCATGAGACACTGAAAAGTCCTTGATTTAGAGTGAGCACTACGGAGCAACAACCAAAACATCAGTGTGTTATCAGCATTATTCTCATACTAAATTCAAAACACAGAACTGTACCAGATACTAAGAAGAAAATGCCAGCCAAAACCAGGACAGTGGGATAATGAGAAATAAAACAAAATCTTAATATCACTCCCTTCTTTCTGGGCTTAACTTTAATCCCCAATTCTCTTCATCCTCCCCTTGCATGGCGCAGGGGGATGGGGAATGGGGGTTGTGGTCAGTTCATCACACATTGTTTCTGCTGCTCCTTTTTCCTCAAGGGGAGGACTCCTCACAGTCTTCCCCTGCTCCAGCATGGGGTCCCTCCCACAGGAGACAGTCCTCCACAAACTTCTCCAATGTGGGTCCTTCCCATGGGCTGCAGTTCTTCATGAACTGCTCCAGCATGGGTCCCTCTCATGGGTTGCAGTCCTTCAGGCACAGGCTGCTGCAGTGTGGGTCCCTGATGGGGTCACAAGTCCCACCAGCAAATCTGCTCTAGCTTTGAAATCCAGCTTTAAAGGCTTATTTCCCTTTCAGCACAGCTCTTCCTTTTGAGCTCAGAAACATTCCCACAGAAATTATTATCTAATGGGTCAGTTCTGAAGGTCGACCTCAGCTAAACAGGTAGGGAGGAGAGCCTGATGAGGAATGGGCAAATGAACCACGGCAGTGTTGGATCAAGGGTTGGACTTTTTCCTTACACAAATGACTCAGCTGTGATAACTCCCATCCAGGGAAGCACCGAGACATTCACATGTAGCCTGAAGGGCTGATGGGCCATAATGAGCTCAACTGCACTGACATAAAAGGCAGCTGTAACGACTTAGACCATCAAAGCATCCCATGACTCACAGTATTACATCATCTAGTGTAAACTCCCTGCCCCAGGGGAGGTACTAGGCATGAAATCTTTGAGTTTTGGGGACTTCCCCTAACCCCTACAGATCAAGACCATCACTTCCACAAGATTGTGACCATCACTTCAACCAAGAGACATCAAAATTGCAACTACCAAGTCTCATTGCTGGATCCAACAGACGGTGACTATATATCTTTCTACTTTTCCCCTTTCTTTCTCTTTATTTTCCTTATATATTTTCTTAAGTGTTATTTTTAAGCTTTTATATTGCTGTATTCATCATGGCTAGGCTTCGCGAACGAAGATTTGGGAAGGGGTCTACCCACGATTCTTGCAAGCGCGTTGGTGGCTAAAAAGGCCAATACGAGAAAGGCAAGTCCGGTTGCAAAAGACACAGCAGAAAGACTCCTTAGATGGTATATTCTGCAAGGCTCGATTCTTTCTGCGTTGTCTTTTCTCCTCAAGAGTGATCCTGCGTGCTTTCTCAAAAGCATCAGCAGCGTTATAAATGGACTGTCTCCAGGCCTCCCGGTTAGAGGTCAGAGTAGACCAGTTATGGTGATCAATATGCCCGAGGCTGAGTTGTTGCTTCAGGGAGTCCTTGTATCTTTTCTTCGGAGCTCCTCTCTTGCGGCAGCCGGAGGCAAGTTCACCATAAAGCAGGATCTTAGGGAGGCAGTGGTCCTTCATCCTGGAGACGTGCCCTGCCCATCGCAGTTGCGTTCTCAGTAGCATGGCTTCAATACTTGTGATTGCTGCCTGTTCAAGAACAGATGTATTGGTCACATAATCTGACCAGTGGATGTTCAGGATTGTACGGAGGCAGCGTTGATGGAAGCGTTCTAGGAGACGCAGGTGGTGGCGGTAGATGACCCATGTTTCGGAACCATATAAGAGAGTAGACAGCACAATGGCTCTGTAAACACTGATCTTTGTGCTTTTCTTCAAGTGTTTATTACGCCATACTCTTTTATGGAGTTTTCCAAAAGCAATATATGCCTTCGCTAACCTATTGTCTATCTCCCCGTCGATCTTACCATCTGAGGAGATGAGGCTGCCTAAGTAATTAAACTGTTGGACTGATTTGAGTTCTGACTGGCCGATGGTGATGTGGGGATGATGGAGGACTTCCTGAGGCGCAGGTTGATGGAGAACTTCAGTCTTCTTTAAGCTGACTTCCAGCCCAAAGAGCTCAGCAGCATCTGCAAAGCAGGATGTTAAACGCTGCAGGGCTGCTTCTGTGTGGGCGACAAGGGCAGCGTCATCAGCGTAAAGTAGCTCCCGGACAAGATGGTTCAGGGTCTTAGTGTGGGCCTTCAGTCGCCTTAGGTTGAATAGGCTTCCATCAGTACGATATCGAATGTAGATACCATCCTGATCATCGAGGTCTGCCATGGCCCTTTGGAGCATCATGCTGAAAAAGACTGTGAATAAGGTAGGAGCGAGAACGCAGCCTTGTTTCACGCCATTCTTTATTAGAAAGGGCTCAGAAAGTGTGTTGCCATATCTGACTTGGCCGTGCTGATCCTCATGGAGTGAGATGATCATTTTAAGGAACTTGGGGGGACAACCTAAACGTTCCAAAATCTGCCACAGACCTTTTCTGCTCACAGTATCGAAAGCCTTGGTGAGGTCGACAAAGGTTACATGGAGACCTTTGTTCTGTTCCCTACACTTCTCTTGCAGTTGTCTGAGAACAAATATCATGTCTGTGGTGCTCCTGTTGGCTCTGAAGCCACACTGAGATTCAGGTAGAATTTCTTCTGCTATAGCGGGTATTAGTCTGTTCAGGAGTATTCTTGCCAAGATTTTGCCAGCAATGGAGAGCAGAGTAATACCACGGTAATTTGAGCAGTCAGATTTAGTACCTTTCTTCTTATACAAGGTGATGATGACTGCATCACGCAGGTCTGAAGGTAGTTCGCCTAGTTCCCAACAGCGCACCACAAGCTCATGAAATTTAGCATGGAGTGCAAGGCCCCCATGTTTCCAGACTTCAGGTGGAATTCCATCAACCCCAGCTGCCTTGCCGATTTTCACCTGCTGTATGGCCTTGAGGGTTTCTCCTAAAGTGGGGGCAGTATCCAATTCGTATTTCACCGGTCGTTGTGTGATGGACTGAATTGCTGAGTCTTGGACTACACGGTTGGTACTGAAAAGAGTCTGAAAGTGTTCAGACCATCTATTCAGAATGGAGGTTTTATCTGTCAGAAGCGTTTGACCATCTGCACTGAGTAATGGGCTTTGGTCTTGGTATGTAGGCCCGTATGCTGTTTTCAGGGCCTCATAGAATCCTTTGTGATCCCCTGTATCTGCACAAAGTTGAGTTTTTGCAGCTAGATCGGTCCACCACTTGTTCTGGATGTCACAGAGTTTCTGTTGGAGTTTGCTGCATGCAAGACGAAAGGCTACTTTTCTTGCGGGACAGGATGGCAGTGCAAGGTGTGCTTGGTGGGCAGTTCTCTTCTTCCTCAACAATTCCTGGATTTCTTGATTGTTTTCATCAAACCAGTCTTTGTTCTTCTTGAGGGAGAACCCTAAGGATTCTTCAGAGGATTGCAGGATGCAGCTTTTAATATGATGCCAAATTGCTTCAGGAGAGGAATCTGCAGAATCTGTGGAATGGTTTTCAAGCTTAGTTTGAAGGTTTGCCTGGAATCTTTCTCTTACTGTGGCTGATTGGAGATCGTTAACTTGGAGTCTTCTCCTTGGGATACTGCCCTTTTTGGGTTTGAATTTGAGGTTGAAATTGAGTTTGCAGCGCACAAGCCGATGGTCTGTTTGGCATTCTGCGCTGGGCATCACGCGGGTATGGAGGACATCGCGGACCTCTCTCCGTCGCACCAAGACATAATCAATGAGGTGCCAATGCTTAGATCTGGGGTGCATCCAGGTTGTCTTTAGACTATCTTTCTGCTGAAAGATAGTGTTGGTGATGGTAAACTGTTGCTCCGCGCAGAATTCTAGCAGAAGTCGACCATTATCGTTGCAGTTTCCAACACCATGCTTGCCTAATATTCCTTTCCATGCTTCAAAATTTTTGCCTACTCTGGCGTTGAAATCACCAAGGATAATGATCTTATCATCTGCTGGTACCTTTTGGGTAAGGCAGCGCAGGTCAGAGTAAAATTTATCTTTTTCAGCAGGGTCAGCTTGGAGAGTTGGGGCATATATACTGAAGATGACAACGTGTTGGTTGTTATTTAGTGGAAGGCGTAGGGAGATAATGCGGTCAGAGTGACCTGTCGGCAGATTTTCGAGCTTAGGGACAATAGAGTTTTTGATCATGAAGCCGACACCAGAGAGATGTTTTTCGGTTCTGGACTTACCTGACCAAAAGAGTGTGTAACCGGCACCGTGTTCTCTGAGGCTGCCTTCCTCATGAAGGCGAACTTCACTGAGAGCAGCTATGTCGATGTTGAGACGGGCCAGCTCATGGGCAATTAGGGCAGAGCAACGCACAGGACGTCCGCTGTCCGCAGAATCGAGCATGGTTCTGATGTTCCAACATGCTAGAGTTAATTTAGGTACACCTTTGGAGGCAGGTGCATGCCTTTGTCTTTTGCTCTTTGTGCGACCGCATTGGAAGAAGATGCCCGTTGGTCTGCGGTTAACCAACCGGGTGAAGGTGGAGATGAGCTTTATTTAGGCCACCTTTTCTAGGCCCCTCTCCGAGTGGAGCAAGCAGTGCTGTCCTTGAAAAGGCTGCTTGGTCGTTCAGGGTGCTGCCCCAAGAGACTGTCATCTCCGTCAGTCTCAAATGACCAATATCCTGAACCGCCTGCATGCAGGGTTGAGTCTGCGGCTCCCAGTGCACCTTTCACCTGCCGTTTCGACCCTCGCCCGTCACTGCAGGACTTTTTGCATGTGGGTAAAGCCTTCAAGCCTGCGCAATGGATTTTTTAGGTGAGATGCAGTATGCGCGGAACTGAACCCACCCTTTAATCCTAAGGTTCATCTGCCAGGGCCGAGCAAGCTTGGACGGTGGCAGCGAGGTCCTCAGGACGTAGGTTTGATTAGAGTGGCCTTCTCTTAGATGGGTGACCTTACAGGGCTAAGCGAGCTCCATCTGCCCGGGTTTGGGATGAGAGTTGTCCTTCTCCTAGGATGACTGCCAGAAGGCTAATGAGCTCATCCTGCCCAAGAATGAAGTGTATCTGGTCCTATGGTTTTGACCTGTCTGGCATGGGCGACCCTACCGAAGGCTTGAATCCTTGCCAGCATAGCTCGCAACCACATAGCGGTACATAGGCTACTTACCTGTTAGAACGAGTTGGGTAAGTCATTCATTTCCTACTTTACTAACACCTATCTAAATACCATCATAAGGAGACAACCAGGAGCAGCCCTTTGTCGTGCCCACCCTTTCAGGATGTAGCAGAGCAGAGCAAATATATCCAGAACATGCCAAACCTGGGCAGTAGCCGCAGGTGAGCCAAAAGTAAATAGGTAAATAGACAAACAAACAAATCAGCTGACCAACCGTTCTGGCCCCCGTACCTGTCAAGGCTAGGGTGCCTTTCAAGACCCCGGCCTGGCTGGGGTCCCCATCAATCTAAAAGAACCCACTATCCACCCTGACGATTATCCTTCCCCCACTGTGACACCACAAATTGCAGGCGCGTTGCACACCTGCGACGTTTCACATGGGACAGCCCCGCACTCCCACCCACCAGCCGGAGAACAACCATGATCCACTCAAAGCCCTTCCCCTCTGCTCCCTTTCCCTTCCCTGCCCCCTCCCCCCCAGACCTGGATCGGCAAACCTCTGTGTGCTCCGAAGCTGCCTTCTCCTCTTCCATGGGGGTGCAGTACCTGCCAGAAAGGCTCCCCTCTCTCTCTCTCCTTACTCCTGCTGTAGCTGTGCCTGGGCTCCAAACCGCGCGCGCGGAGCGTGCGCGGCGCCGGGCCCCCGCAGAGCGCGCAAAACAGCTCACGACTTGCGCA
>NW_020921377.1:11208-14837 GCF_003984885.1 Neopelma chrysocephalum
AGCGCGCAAAACAGCTCACGACTTGCGCAAGGTCCCGTGCCAAAAGCCATTTTGCTGTATTACTTCTATAGATAATAACAACCAAAACAGCTACATAGCTGTTTTCCTTTGCAACCAAATTATGAGAAATAAAAATACGGTTTTTATTACAAACAAATTTTAGAAAACTTATAGGCATATCGTGAAGTTGTAAGGTATTCAGTCCCCACTTGGGCTTGGTGCCAGGGCTCCTTACGGCCGGGATAAGGGAATTTCTAGGCAAATATAAAGCTCCTAAAAATGAAAACCTTTTGGGCCATTTGGCCATTTTTGAGCACAGGGGTTTCTCTCTCCATGGGCTGAGAACAAAGGAAGATCCATGATTTTTGACAGGGGATGCCTTGCAGCCAATTGGAAGGAGGGGAACATCCCCCTTTTTGGAGAAAAAAACCTTTTTAGTCAAAAATGAATATATTAAACTGACCTGAAAGGGTGGGATTTTGTAAAACTATAAAATGCATGAAATTTAAATGCAAAACGTCTTTCCTCCCCGGGAGCTCAGTGTGAGGAAGACCCAGCGCGCGCTGCAAATAAAACTTTCCTTGTCTTTACAGTTCCTTTGTTTCACAGGTAATTGAATCTTTCTAAATTGAATAACGAGACATTTCTCACAATTCTGGTGGCCCATAGGGGGAGCCAGCGTCCGTCACTCCGACGGGGGGGCCTCCGCCTCTGGGAAGCACGCTCTGCTGATTTCAGCAGTTCGAGGACACCGACCCCCACCCTGAGCATCTGCTGCAAGAAATCCCTGGAACGGAGAGCTGTGAAACAAAAGAAAGTGGAAGGAAAGTCGGCCAGAATCTATGGAAAACCGTTAAACTTTGTGCACAAAGCCCAGTAAGGAACTGAAGGACTTTTTTTAAAGATTTTGCTGGGCGGTTGGGGAAGGAGTGTGTGAGAGTGTGTTTGAGACGTACCTGGGGTACGGAGCGAGAGCGGAGTTCTGAAGTACCGCGTTTCCATTCTCCCATGAGGGAACTGGCTGGAGAAAGAACGAAGCGATTGTTGTGTCATTTGAATGAGATACTCCTTAGGGTAAAGAAGTGGGCTGAAGTAAAAGAGCTCTCCATGTGTCTCGGCAGTGGGAGAGGGGTTGTGGGCAACCCCAACTGAATAAGGGAACCCCCGCGCCATTCTGTGACCAAAGGGGGGGTGGCCGAGAGGCCCCCCTGACAGGACAAAGGAGACACATGACCCCTTGAGAGGCCATTGAACTGCCCCGTGGCTGGGTGGGGAAAGGGGAGCGGCCGAGAGCCCCTGGCAGGACAAAGGCAGGGGGAGAGAAGCCATTGCATTGATCCACTGCCGAGCAAAAGTAGGGGTGCTTAGGGACTCAGCGGTGCAGCAAGGGGAGCGCTGTGGGGCTCTGTGTGGGGGTATCTCCCCCTTGAGATTGGCAACGGCAGAACCCGGGGTTGGGAAGGTCCCAGAGTGAGGTGAATTTAAAAAAATGTGATGAGGGGTAAAGCAAGCAAAGACGCTATGGGAAAGAAAGGAGAGAAGATGTCAGGAAAGACCCCCAATATTCCTTATGATAGTCCCTTGGGGAAGATGTTAGATTCCTGGGGAGAGACGAGGTGAACATGGGGAAAGGATAAGACCACCGTGATCCAGTATTGCATGTACGAATGGACGAAAGGGCCAATAAGGAAAGACCATCTCTATTGGCCTCAATTTGGCTTGTTCGAGGGTTGGATTTGTAGAGCATTCAATCTCTATGTAAATGCAAAAGAGCTTTTTAATTCAAAAGAGAGCAATTATGCTGCATGCTGGGTGGGGTCTATAGGACTATTCCCAGTATCTATAACAGAGTTAATAAAAGCCACAAGAAAAAAAAGGGCCCAAAATGGGATCCCTCAGAGAATCTCCCAGAAAATCCTCCTCCCTATAATCCTGAGGAGAATGAAGGCAATGGGGCACGAAACCCAGACACAACCCCTCCTCCAAGCCCTCCCCAGACATGGGAAAGGACCAGGAGAGAACAGGAGTTAGAAGCACCTGAAAAGCTCTATCCCCTTAGAGAGGTTCCAATGCAGGGAATACAAGGGGGTGTGGGATATGTAAATGCCCCACTAACCAACTCTGAAGTATGAGAATTTCGGAGAGAAATGAAAAAATTGTTAGAGGACCCATTGGGTTTAGCTGAACAATTTGATCAATTTTTAGGCCCAAATATGTACGCGTGGAATGAGATGCAATCTATAATGGGAACGTTGTTTTCAGTAGAAGAAAAGAACATGATTAGAACTGTGGGAATCCGTTTTTGGGACCAGGATCACCCTCAGGGGATAAATGGACAGGACGGAGAACAAAAAAATGCCAATTGCATGCCCAGATTGGAACCAGAATTCTGATGGGGGAAGAAAGAATATGGTTGATTATCGTAATTGCATTATTAAAGGAATTAAGGAGGCAGTCCCTCAAGGACACAATACTGCTAAGGCTTTTGATGAAAAGCAAACCAAGGATGAGTCACCAGCTGAATGGTTAGAAAGATTAAAGAAAAACATACAACAGTATTTAGGGGTCCAGTTGGACAGTCCAGCAGGGCAGCAATTGCTGAAAGCTTTTTTTGTGACTCATTCGTGGCCGGATATTAGATGGAAATTAGAAAAGTTGGAGGACTGGAATGAGAAAGACATGAATGAGCTATTGAAGGAAGCTCAGAAAGTGTACGTTCAGAGGGACGAAGAGCAGGAAAAGCAGAAGATTCAGTTAATGATAGCTACGATTGAGGAAGTGAATAAACAAGGAGGGGAATGGGCCCCAGGGCAGAGAAGGGTGTAGATACCACAAGGGAAATATGTAAATGGTCCCAGTAAATATAAAGGACAGGGGACTCAATACCCTAGAGGGCCTCCCTGGGCACTAACAAAACCGGGGATGCAAACAACCCCCCCGAATGTACGAAGTAAGAGAAGAGCTTGTTTTTACTGTGGACAAGAAGGACATTTTAAAAGGGATTGTCCTAGGCGCCAAAAAGAGATCCAAGTCTTCCAGTTACAGCAGAGCTCGGAATAGGGGTGTCAGGGGCTCTGCCTCCTGGGGTCAGAAACAGGAAAAGAGCCCTTGATAAATTTAAAACTGGGACCCCAGGAGGACAATACCGTCTTTCTAGTAGACTCAGGGGCTCAGAGGACCTGTGTAACCCAACCTCCAATGGGAATAAGAGTATCAAACCAAACAGTCAGAGTACAGGGAGCCAAAGGAGAACACTTTGAGGTATGTGTGGCCCCATCAGTATTAATAAAAGGAAATGGGAAGGTGATTGAGTCAGATCTATTGATTACACCCCAAGCAGGGGTGAATCTGTTAGGTAATGGGAATCCTGGGAGTAGGGGTGGTACCTCAAGGGGAGGGGATGGAAGTGAAGTGAAGATTTGGGTATAAATCCTGAAGTGTGGGCCAAAGACGGGAACAGGGGAATGTGGCAGGATTCAAATTCTGTGAACAATTTCTATTGCATTTCTGTAGGCCTTGCTTGACATGACTAGAAGCTGTAAGCTGTAATGTTTATGCTTATAGACTGTGTGAAAATATGCGATGTTTATACTTGTTAGCTGTGTGTCTAGTTATAAGGTTTGAGAACA
>NW_020921378.1:0-3015 GCF_003984885.1 Neopelma chrysocephalum
ACACAGTGTCTCTTCATTAGGAGCTTTGAAGAAGAGTGCTAATTTGGGCTTCTTTCCCAAGGAAAAGAATTCTTTGCCCTGGTAGCTCCTGGCTTCTGCCTTGGTTGCTGCTGGGAGTGAGGAGGCACAGCCGCCTCTCTGAGTAAGGCTGGGCCCTTGGAACTGGGTGTGTGCAATTTTCTGCTGGGCAGAGCTCTCTTTTTCTTGTGGGGGTTGAAGGTGCACTGTCTCCTTCAGGCACAGGCAGCCTACCAGGACACACTGGAAGAAATCAGAACCAGTCATTTGGACTCCCTGAAAAAACAGCTGGAAGACAGAATTAGAGATCTTGAATGTGCACTGGGAAGGAGAAAAAGCAACCACCCAGAAAGACCTTTTCCAAAAGAATCCACCCAGGCAGAAGTGGACAAGTACAAAGAGCTGTATCTGGTGGAAGCCAAAACCAGGAAAAGCCTCGCCAAGAAACTGGAAAGGTAAGTCCAGGCTTTTTTGGACTGGGAAGAACAGACTCCTTTTTCCTCCTGCATTTTCCTTCTAAAATCCCTTTTCTACATCTGGCCAGCGTCATGTGGGAAAGCAGAATGTGGCATATTTGTGGGGAAAGTCCCTTAAGACCCTTCCCTTCATCAGGCCTGTCTTCCTTTCTCTTTAGAGTTCCAGCAGTAACACCACAGCAGTGCCACCATGGCATTATTGGTGTCTTTTCAAGTTGAGGTTGTTTTAGCAGGCAGTCTTTTTGCCAATCTCTCATCTCCTCATCCTGTGGGTGACAGAAAAGATGAATCTTGTGCCCTTTCCTGTTTGAATAAGGAGAGGCCTCTCAGAGAACAGAGTTGGATTCTGTGAATCCAAACTAAGAAGGCTCTTTCTTGGCTTCTGTTTTGGCAGCGGGTCTGAGGGTTGAGCTTTCCTTGAGAAGGCCAGGGTAGCCCAGAGTTCTTATGGAGGTGCCACTGGCTGCTCCTTGCACTTGGTGTGATTTCTTAGAAACAGGCCCTGTGAACAAGCTCAGATCAAAGGATGTGCTTGTTTTGGATGCTCTTCATGCCCTTGGCTTTCAGAAGTCGAGCAGTAGTCAAGGCCGTGGAGGGTAACTTTGCAAAAGCCTTCCTGCCAAAGATGACTCTGTGTGTGCTTGTGAATGTTTCAGAGCTAATGAGAGACTTGCAGAGGCCAACACCAAGCTGCTTTTGGAGCGCCACAGAAGCAGATCTGCAGTCCCAAGCAGCGCCGTCAGCGGACATCTGGCTGCAAGTCCACTTCTGGATCCAACTGGCCTGGGACATCTTGGCATCAGTTTGGGACTGAGCAGAAGTCTGGCTCTCAGAACACCACCCAGACATCTGTGGTGAAGCCCAAGACTTCTGGTCATCAGGTTTGTACAAATTTTCCAGAGTGGCCAAAGGCGAAAAAATATGGAAATGGCAGCAATGAGCTGTGGAACTCCATTCTTTGACAAGAGAAACTGTAGGAAAGAGCACTGTGGGGCAGGAACCTCCCACCTAAGTTCTACACTCTTAACTCTGTCAATACCACATCTTAACTGTGTCTTTTCTGTATAATTCTAGGCAAGACAGGAACAGGATGCAAAAATGGCTAGAGACCTTCAACGAGGTAATGTGTCATTATGTTAGGAGGGTTTTTAAGCAAAAAGGTGACTATTTCTAACTCTTGACAGCTCTCCAGCCATTTTTTTCAAGTTCCTGTGAGAAGTAGGTTTTTGGTTTTTTTTCTGCCAGCCTCCCAGTTGAGACTGGAATGGGAAAACTTGCTGCTTCCCAAAATGTTGCGTCCAATGTTCTGCAGTTGCCTGGAAAATGCCAAGCACAAAGAAACACTTGGCTGAAGCTGAAGTTGCCCTTCACTAGAGTTGATCTCAAGCCCAAACAGCAAAGCAGCCACGAGATCAGATTTTTAGAAGCTTCAGCCATCACTTCCCCTCCCATGTACACCGATGGCATTCAGCACTAAACTGTACCATCCCTGTTCTTTGCTGTTAGTTCTTGATTTTTACTAGGATTCTGTGATTCATGGCTTGTCTTGGGAGCTTAGGTGGTGCAGTCTTTTTTGGAATAAGCAAGAAGACCAGTGACAAAAGAGAATCTGTCTTTAGGAAAAGATTATTCAGTCCCTTTTCTGCAAATATCAGTTCAGTGCTTGCCATACGTAGCATAAAACCTGCTGTAGGATTTGAGGCCAGGTGTCCAAAGAGGCCTGTCCAATGTGGTTTCAGAGCCAACAGGGGTACCACAGACATGGGATTTGTTTTCAGACAACTGCAAGAGATGTGTAGGGAACAGAACAAAGGGCTCTACGTAACCTTTGTTGATCTCACCAAGGCTTTCGATACTGTGAGCAGAAAAGGTCTGTGGCAGATTTTGGAACGTTTAGGTTGTCCCCCCAAGTTCCTTAAAATGATCATCTCACTCCATGAGGATCAGCACGGCCAAGTCAGATATGGTGATGCACTTTCTGAGCCCTTTCTAATCTCCAATGGTGTGAAACAAGGCTGTGTTCTTGCACCAACCCTATTCACAATCTTTTTCAGCAGGATGCTCCAAAGGACCACAGCAGACCTCGATGAAGAAGGTGGTATCTACATCCGATATCGTACCCATGGAAGCCTATTCAACCTAAGGCGACTGAAGGCCCACACCAAGACCTTAAACCATCTTGTCCAGGAGCTGCTTTACGCTGACGACGACGCCCTCGTCGCTCACACAGAAGCAGCTCTGCAGCGTTTAACATCCTGCTTTGCTGAGGCTGCTGAGCTCTTTTGGCTGGAAGTCAGCTTGAAGAAGACTGAAGTTCTCTATCAGACTGCGGAGGGGGCCTTTGCCCACGTGGACGATGACTGGAAATACGACACCCATCCAGACCTTTCCCAGTGCGCAGATGTTACCGCATGGGAAGAAGACGTGACACTGCAAGAGCTCTACCGATGGGAAGGAGAAGTGGGAGTCCAACGACGTTCCCAACGGGGAGCCAGAAGACACCGAGAGCTCTACGAATTTG
>NW_020921379.1:0-3380 GCF_003984885.1 Neopelma chrysocephalum
AACTGGATTTGGGAACGCCGGCCCAAAGAGGAGCGTTTTATACAACTGGATTTGGGAACACCGGCCCAAAGGGGAGCGTTTCAGACAACTGGATTTGGGAACACCGGCCCAAAGAGGAGAATTTTAAACAACTGGATTTGGGAACGCCGGCCCAAAGAGGAGCGTTTTAAACAACTGGATTTGGGAACGCCGGCCCAAAGAGGAGCGTTTTAAACAACTGGATTTGGGAACGCCGGCCCAAACGCGGCCCCGCGCGCGGCCCCTCGCAGGGCGATGCCCGGAGATCCCATTCCCTGAACACTCCGGGGATCCCGTTCCCGTTCCCTGCAGACCCCTGGAATGCCCACTCCTCCTCCCGTTGCCGGCGAGGCAGCCCAGGCGCGGCGCAGACCCCCCTCCTCTCCTCCCCTTCCCCTCAGGGCCCCTCACTCAGAGCGGCGGCGCCCCCGCCGCTCCCTCACCAGCGGGCCCGGCCCGGGCGGGGACCCCTCCTTCGCTCTCCCGCCTCCCCATCCCGCTGCCCCGGCCCGCGGGGACCCCTCCCGTGAGCCCCGCGGGGACCCCCGGACGAGCGGCCCCGGCCCCGCCGCTCCCTCACCAGCGCCATCGGCGTTGTCGCCGCCATCTTGTCCTCCCCGGCTCCGCGCGCGGCTTCTCGCGAGAGCTCCGGCGGCGGCGGCGCGCGCGCGCGCGGGAAACCGGGAGGCGGGAATCTCGCGGGGGAGGGGGAGGGGGGGAAGGTATCGCGAGAGTTCGGGACGGGGAGTCACGTGACCGGAGCGGGCGGCAAGATGGCGCCGCCCAGGCGCGGGCGCTGCCGGAGCCGGGACCGGCCCGGGACCGGCCCGAGGGGGTCCCCGTGTGACAACCCCGGGAGTTTGGGGGTCCCCCGGGGGATCTCGGCTGGACTCCGGCTCGGCTGCTGCGGCCTCAGCGCCGCTGGGTCGGTGCTGGGACGCTGGGACTGGAGGCGGCAGAGCCGGAGGCCTCCGGAAGGTCCAAAGCACGGGCAGGGCCGTAACGGATGAAACGGGATAAACCCGGATAAAGCGGGATAAAACCGGATAAAACGCCAAACCCGCGGGCCCGCCTGGTACAGGTGGCCCTTGGTCGCAGCCGGAGGGGAGAGCCCCGGGCAGTCTCCGGTACCGGCCGTGGGCACCGGGAGGTGCTGGATGTGCCCCGGGAGAGCGGATCGGGATCGTCTGCTGGGAACTGGAGAGAAATGTCCCCATCCCGGTGTCCCCTCCCTGTCCCTTCTCTTGCTTCTTTCCCAGGGGATCCAATCCCTGGTGCCCAAATTTAACTCCAGGGCTGAGGTCAGACCCCGGGGATGGAGCCAGGCTGGGAGAGCTGGGAATGTCCAGCCTGGAGAAGGGAAGGCTCCAGGGACACCTGAGAGCCCCTTCCAGTGCCTAAAAGGGCTCCAGGAGAGCTGGAGAGGGACTGGGGACAAGGGATGGAGGGACAGGACACAGGGAATGGATTCCCGGGGTTAGGTGGGATATTGGGATGGAATTCCTGCAAGGGAGGGTGGGGAAGGGCTGGGATGGAATTCCCAGAGAAGCCGTGGCTGCCCCATCCCTGGGAGTGTCCCAGGGCAGGTTGGAGCACCCTGGGATAGCAGAAGGTGGGTCCCTGTCTCTGGGGGGGGGTCTGTGAGGTCCCTCCATCCCAACCCATCCCGGAATTCCATGACTCTGTGCCGGGGGCTGGAAGTGCAGCTCTGGAACGACCCCCAAGGTGTCCCTGCCCAGCTGGATCCAGGGCAAGGAGCCTCAGCAGGACTCGGGTGGTGCCACATTTGGCACCTCGGGAGCGGAACCGGTCCCGGGATCTCGTGTCCCCAACGAGGATGAGGGAAAACCAGGAGGAATTCTCAGATCCCACGAGTTTTATGAAGGATTTCGGGAGTTTGGGCCACTTAAAGGGGACTGAACACCTGCTTGGGGTGAGAGGGCCTCGTGCTCCCAAATCAGCCCCGGGAGGGAAAGGGAATTCCAGTGAGGGCAGGAATTCCAGCCCTGTTCTCTGGGCAGACCAGGAATTCTGATTAGACCAGGAATTCCATCCCCATTCTCTGGGCAGACCGGGAATCCTGATTAGACCAGGAATTCCATCCCCATTCTCTGGGCAGACCAGGAATTCCATCCCCATTCTCTGGGCAGACCGGGAATCCTGATTAGACCAGGAATTCCATCCCCATTCTCTGGGCAGACTGGGAATTCTGATTAGACCAGAAATTCCATCCCCATTCTCTGGGCAGACCGGGAATTCTGATTAGACCAGGAATTCCATCCCCGTTCTCTGGGCAGACATAGAATCCTGATTAGACCAGGAATTCCATCCCCGTTCTCTGGGCAGACCCTGGTACCAGTATCCCAGGACAGATCCCCTCTCCCGTGTGCCGGAGGGCCTGGAGCAAGACCAGGAATCTTCTCCCTGTTCCCGGTGGGAGGCACCGGATCTGGGGTGGGATCTGCTCCAGGGATCCGGTGACACAAACCTACGGGACACGCTGGGAAGTGGGAAATTCCACTGGAACAGGGATGGGGCTGTGGAGGATCCCACACATCCCACAGATCCCACAAATCCCACTGCTCCTGCCCCTGCTGGAGCGGGAGGGGCTGGAAGGGACATCCCAAATCTCCAGTGATCCCATCCAGCTTCATCCCGTGAGAGCCTGGGGGGTACTGGGATGTACTGGGGGCATCCTGTGGGTACTGGGAACACTCTGGGAATTCCCGTGCAGGGAATTCCAGGGTGGGAGGAGCCGCGTTAAATCCCGTTAATCCGTGGTTAATCCATGGATTCTCCGGTGGGTGTTAAGGGAGCCGTGAGGAGGGGCCGGGATGGGCCAGGGGCTGCAGAGCCCGGGGCCTGCCCTGGATGCAGGGATTTGGGAATCAGCAGCCGGGACGTTCCCCGGATCCCTCCCGTGCCCAGTTTGCCCGACCCCGGGGATCCCGTGGAACTCCGGGAATCTGCTTCCCACCTTCCCACCCCCCGGGGGTCCCGCCGGGAGGAACGACGAGGGTTCGGAGCGCGGGTTGTTCCCGTGGGATCGGCTGCTTCCGTCGGCTTTATTCGTTTGTCAGCTTGGAACGTTGGCACAGCTGGGAAAGCAGCCCCAGCCGGGAATGCTGCGCGAGGCGGGAATGCTGCACGAGGCAGGAATGCTGCATGAGCCAGGAATGGAGCATGGGATGGGAATGCAGCACGGGCTGGGAATGGAGCCTGGGATGGGAATGGAGCCTGGGCTGGGAATGGAGCCTGGGATGCGAATGGAGCCTGGGCTGGGAATGCAGCACAGGCTGGGAATGGAGCCCGGGCTGGGAATGGAGCCTGGAATGGGAATGGAGCACGGGCTGGGAATGGAG
>NW_020921379.1:3480-3872 GCF_003984885.1 Neopelma chrysocephalum
GCCCGGGGCCTGCCCTGGATGCAGGGATTTGGGAATCAGCAGCCGGGACGTTCCCCGGATCCCTCCCGTGCCCAGTTTGCCCGACCCCGGGGATCCCGTGGAACTCCGGGAATCTGCTTCCCACCTTCCCACCCCCCGGGGGTCCCGCCGGGAGGAATGACGAGGGTTCGGAGCGCGGGTTGTTCCCGTGGGATCGGCTGCTTCCATCGGCTTTATTCGTTTGTCAGCTTGGAACGTTGGCACAGCTGGGAAAGCAGCCCCAGCCGGGAATGCTGCGCGAGGCGGGAATGCTGCACGAGGCAGGAATGCTGCATGAGCCAGGAATGGAGCATGGGATGGGAATGCAGCACGGGCTGGGAATGGAGCCTGGGATGGGAATGGAGCCTGGGCTG
>NW_020921380.1:0-401 GCF_003984885.1 Neopelma chrysocephalum
AAACCGGTTGGAACTGGTCGAAACCGGTTTGAACGAGTCGGAACCGGTCTGAACCGGTCATTTTTGGGGGAGATTTGAGTCAGTTTTGGGTGATTTTTTGAGGAGATCTGGGTCAGTTTTGGGTGATTTTTTAGGGTGATTTGGGTGAGTTTTTGGTGATTTTTTGGGGAGATTTGGGTGAGCTTTGGGTCAATTTTTAGTGGAGATTTGAGTCAGTTTTGGGTCATTTTCTGGTGATTTTTTGGGGTGTTTTGTGTCACTTTTGGGTCATTTTCTGGTCATTTTTTGGGAGATTTGAGTCAATTTGTCGTCATTTTTTGGGGAGGTTTGGGTCAGTTTCTGGTCATATTTTGCGGATATTTGAGTCATTTTGGGTGATTTTTTGGGGAGATTTGAGTCCG
>NW_020921381.1:0-316 GCF_003984885.1 Neopelma chrysocephalum
TTTTTTCCTGTATTTCCTCCCATTTTTTCTCATTTCCCCCATTTTTTCCCATTTCCCCCATTTTTTCCCATTTCCCCATATTTCCTGCATTCTCTCATTTTTCCTGTATTTCTCCCCCATTTTTCCTGAATTTCCCCCATTTTTTCCCCATTTTTCCTGAATTTCCCCCATTTCCCCCATATTTCCTGTATTCCCCCTTTTTTCCTGTGTTTCCTACATTTCCCCCATTTTCACCCATATTTCCTCTCTTCCCCCATTTTTTCCCATTTCCCCCCATATTTCTTGTATTTCCCCCCATTTCTCCCATATTTCCTGT
>NW_020921381.1:416-907 GCF_003984885.1 Neopelma chrysocephalum
CCCATATTTTCTGTATTCCCCCCATTTACCTCCCATATTTCCTGCATTTCCCCCATTTCTCCTGTATTTTCCCCATTTTCCTCTCATATTTCCTGTATTTCCCCCCCTTTATCCCATTTCCCCCTATTTTTCTGGCATTCCCCCCATTTTTCCCATTTTTCCTGTATTTCCTCCATTTTTTCCTGTATTTCCTCCCATTTTTTCTCATTTCCCCCATTTTTTCCCATTTCCCCCATTTTTTCCCATTTCCCCATATTTCCTGCATTCTCTCATTTTTCCTGTATTTCTCCCCCATTTTTCCTGAATTTCCCCCATTTTTTCCCCATTTTTCCTGAATTTCCCCCATTTCCCCCATATTTCCTGTATTCCCCCTTTTTTCCTGTGTTTCCTACATTTCCCCCATTTTCACCCATATTTCCTCTCTTCCCCCATTTTTTCCCATTTCCCCCCATATTTCTTGTATTTCCCCCCATTTCTCCCATATTTCCTGT
>NW_020921382.1:0-784 GCF_003984885.1 Neopelma chrysocephalum
GGGGGGGGAGGGGCAGCGATGCCGCGACCTGGAGCTGCAGGTGAGGCCTGCAAGCCCCGCCCACACACCTGCAAGCCCCGCCCACACACCTGGATGCCCCTCCCACACACCTGAGAGGGGGAATTCCAGATACCTGAGCCCCTCCCACCCATATGGAAGCCCCTCCTACACACCTGGAAGCTCCTCCCACCCCCTTGGAAGCCCCTCCCACACCCTCGGGAGCCCCTCCCACACACCTGGGAGGGAGTTCTGGATACTTGAGCCCCTCCCACACACCTGGAAGCTCCTCCCACACACCCATAAGCCCCTCCCACCCACCTGGATGCCCCTCCCACACACCTGAGGCTCATTTTGGACACCTGGATCCATCCCTGCATACCTGCAAGCCCCTCCCACACACCTGGAAGCCCCTCCCACACCCTCAGGGGCCCCTCCCACATGCCTGGAAGCCCCTCCCACCCCCTGTAAGCCCCTCCCCCCCCGCAGGTGTCTCACCTGGCCGAGGAGAACCGGGCGCTGCGGGAGCGGCTCGAGGCCGAGGCGGCCGAGGCCAAGAAGGTGCCACGGCTGCAGGCGCAGCTGGAGGAGCTGCAGGAGGAGAACTACAGGTGAGATCACCTGGGGGGGGGCCCTGACACACCTGGGGGGGGCCCTGACACACCTGGGGGGGGCTCTGACCTCATCTGTGACCCCTCACCTGTGCCCCCCTCACCTGTGCCCTCCCCGGCACTGCTGGGGCTGCAGGCGCAGGTGGAGGAGCTGCAGGAGGAGAACTACAGGTGAG
>NW_020921383.1:0-1321 GCF_003984885.1 Neopelma chrysocephalum
CCCCCCCCTTTCAGATGTGGGGGGGCCCCTCCCTGAGAGTTACAGCCCCCAGTACGTGGAGGCCGCCTGGTACCAGTGGTGGGAGAGGGAGGGGTTCTTCAAACCTGAATTTGGGGTGAGTTGGGGGGGTCCTGGGGGGGTCTTTGGGGGGGTCTGGAGGTCTGAGGGGTCTTTGGGGGGCTCAGGGGGTCCTGGGGGGAGAGGGAGGAGTTTTTCAGGTCCAAATTTGGGGTGAATGGGGGGGGCTGGGGGGGGGTGGGGGGGGTTGTGTGGGGGTCTCTGACCCCCCCCCGTTGCCCCCCCAGAGGTCCCTGCAGACCCCCAACCCCCGGGGCAGGTTCGTGATGTGTCTCCCCCCCCCCAACGTCACCGGGACCCTTCACCTGGGCCACGCCCTGACCGTGGCCATCCAGGACACCCTGGCCAGGTGGTGAGTGACCTTTGACCCCCAAACTGACCCCTGGGACCCCCAGTGACTCCCCCCAACCCTCAAACTGACCCCCTGGGACCCCCAAACTGACCCACCCTGACCGCGGCCATCCAGGACACCCTGGCCAGGTGGTGAGTGACCTCTGACCCCCCCAGAGACCCCCAAACTGACCCCAGTGCCCCTCCCAGTGATCCCAGTTGAATTTTGCAGGCACAGAATGAGGGGTGAGACCACCCTGTGGTGCCTGGGCTGTGCCCCCCAGTGACCCCAATGACCCTCCCAGTGCCCCCAATAACCCCAATCACCCTCCCAGTGCCCCCAGTAACCCCCAGTTCTCTGTTCCAGGCACAGGATGAGGGCTGAGACCACCCTGTGGTGCCCGGGCTGTGCCCCCAGTGCCCCTCCCAGTGATCCCAGTGCCCCTCCCAGTGATCCCAGTGCCCCCAGTGCCCCTCCCAGTGATCCCAGTGCCCCCCATTTGTATTTTCCAGGCACAGGATGAGGGGTGAGACCACCCTGTGGTGCCTGGGCTGTGACCCCAGTGACCCTCCCAGTGACTCTCCCAGTGCCCCCAGTGCCCCTCCCAATGATCCCAATGACCCTCTCAGTGATCCCAGTGATCCCAATGACCCTCCCAGTGACTCTCCCAGTGCCCCCAGTGCCCCCAGTGCCCCTCCCAATGACCCCAATGACCCTCTCAGTGATCCCAATGACCCCAATGACCCTCCCAGTGCCCCCAGTGACCCCAATGACCCTCCCAGTGCTCCCAGTAACCCCAGTTCCTGTTTTGCAGGCACAGGATGAGGGGTGAGACCACCCTGTGGTGCCCGGGCTGTGACCCCAGTGACCCTCCCAGTGACTCTCCCAGTGCCCCCAGTGCCCCCAGTGCCC
>NW_020921384.1:0-608 GCF_003984885.1 Neopelma chrysocephalum
CCAGGAAAGACGGCCCTTTTTTCCCAGAAGGAGGGGCTTCTCCCTCCGGCTCTTGCCTGCCCTTTTTGCGCCTCACTCAGCTCTATGCACGCAGCCAGGCCTCCCGGCCCTGCACTTCCGGTCTTTGAGGAATCCTCGACTGTATCCGATTTTGGCCCTCGGAAGACTCCGGGACGGACGGCGTGGCTGCGCGCGACGACAGACGTTTATTCCCAGAAGGAGGGGCCTAACCCCCCGGCTCTCGACTGCCCTTTGTGTGCCTCGCTCGACTCTACGCGCGCAGAGGCTCCCGGCCCCCTCGCCTCCGGTCTGGAAGGAATCCTCGACCGTATCCAATTTTGGACCCCGACCAGCCACGGGCCCCCAAGGCGCCTGCCCACGAACGGCAGCCCTTTTTGCCAAGAAGGAGGGGTCTGACCCGCCGATTCTCGCCTGCCCTTTGTGCGCCTCGCTTGGCTCTACGCGCGCAGCTGGGGCTCCCGCCCCCCTTGCCTCCGGTCTGGGATGAATGCTCGACCGTATCCAATTTTGGACCCTGGCCGGGGCACCGGCCCGCGAACGACGGCCCGTTTTGCCCAGAAGGAGGGACCTGACCCTGCGACTCTCGC
>NW_020921385.1:0-1255 GCF_003984885.1 Neopelma chrysocephalum
GTACTTCCTTCTCCAGCTTCTTGGGCGTGTAATGGTTGTTGGCGAGACGCGTGCTGCTCACCTGGGCCTGACCAATGGATTCCGGATGGTTGTGGACGAAGGGCCCGAGGGTGGGCAGTCTACGTATCGCATACATCTACGTGTTCTGGGTGGCCGTCAGTTGGGCTGGCCGCCCGGCTAAGATTTTTACACCGCAAGAGTTGCCGCACGTGTACAAATCGCCGCTGAATGGATTTCATCTGTTGCCCGTCAATCTAGCCGCTGTTGATGTGCAAGTTTTTGTGACGTGTGTCTGTGGAAGGTAATAAAAGCTTTGAGCAGCAGTTGCACAATAAAGATTTAGCATGGGGATATCATCTCCGTCTTGCGCGTCTTACTGAGGGGAAATAGTTCTGCAAGTTCAAACGGTGTCTCCCGGGAGTGCAAGTATGTGGAACGTTTCAGCCTGTTAACAGCGTTCCATAGACAGATAGTGATTTGCCCGGTCATTTGAAGCGTGACGCTGCAAGCGCTTAGCAGTCTCCTGCGCCTTGTAGGAAGCAAAGTCTTAGCTTTTTGGCGGTGATACCGCTTGCCATCCTGCTGAATAAGGGAGACCCTCCTGTTGAGTCTTCTGCGTGTGGCTCCCTGTGAAAAGAGAGCCTCCGTCCTCTTTGTAGCTGCCTTTTAAGTAGCGGAATATTGTGATGATGTTCCTCTTTTGCAAGGGAGAAAAGCCCCCACTCCTTCTGGCTTTCCTCATAGGGCAGGTTCTCCAGCCCTTTGATCATCTCTGTGGCCCTCCTTGGGACCGTCTCCGGTCTGTCTGCATCTTTTTTTTGAATCGTGGGGACCAGAACTGGACACAGCGCTCCAGGTGCGGCCTGCAGGGGGTGGCCTCTGTGAGAAGAGGCCAGGGTCTGCCCTGCGCTGGACACAGCTAGTTCCCGACAGCTAGGCATCGGACTCGCCGAGGACCAAAGCTGAGCAACTCGGCAAAGCTGGTGGCAGCCCTGTGTGAGCATATATAAGAAAGGGCAAAACGCTGTCTGGGGCAGGTATTTCCCTGCTGCCCCCTGATGCGGCAGGTGGCTATGTCCTGAAGGAACTTTTTCATCCTATTTTCTGCCCCTGTCCTGTTGAGGAGGGGCGGCGGGAGAACAGCTGGGCGGACAACTGGCAGCCGGCCAAAGTCTGGTGTCAGAAAGCCTAAAAGGCAGATTCCTCCGTGAAGAAGTTGTACGGGGTTGGTGGTTGAGAGACTGATAGTGACTGG
>NW_020921386.1:0-559 GCF_003984885.1 Neopelma chrysocephalum
CCCAGGGCTGCATTCAGCTGGTTTCCCAGGGGATGGGACTCTCAAAATGAACTGATCTCAAGGCACTGTCCTTCCTGGCCTCTCTAGAAGTAGCTGATGGCGTTTGTGCTCACTCTGATTCCTCTCTCCGTGCACACACACACACGCAGTGTGAATGCTTAACTCTCTTCTCTACAGTGCAAATATGCTCCTTTGATGTTCCTCCGTGGGGGACAAACAATCCTTATGAGGTGGAGAGATAGACCAGGTCTGGGAACAGTGATTGCAAGGGACTGGTCTGTGATGAGTGCACTGGGGCCCCTTGAGCAGGGGGCCCAGAAAATAGGGTCACAGACAGGACTATTTTGGTCACTGTTGGTCCTTCAAGAATATTCCTGGAGGCCTGGCTGTGGAAGGGACAGGGCTGTGTGCCCCCATCCTGTACGGTCACCAACTTGAGCTCTTCAGTGGTGCTTTATGCAGCAGGACACTTCCTGGAGGTTGTTCTTGGCAGCAACTTTGAAAGAACATTTGAGCCTTCAGGCACTGCCCTGAGGAGATCCCCTTTCCTTTTGGAGTT
>NW_020921387.1:0-751 GCF_003984885.1 Neopelma chrysocephalum
ATGAAAAGATCCCAATGTTTGTAAGGTGGCACTAACATAAGAATTGTACTTAAGAGAAAGGTAGAGGAAAGATCATGTGCTGTGGTTGGAGGCAGCCCCTCTGCAGTTTGGGGAACCCCAGTGCCCAGGCTTCTGTACCCTCTGGGATCCTCCATGTCCTCATTGCCTTGGTGTCTCCTCTGCAGTGGGAGTGGTGGATCAGCCATGAAGATCCTGTACCTGCTCTTCCCCTTGCTCCTCCTGCTGGTCCAAGGTGCTTCAGGTGAGAGGGGTAGCAGGGAGTTGGAGGAAGTGTGATCCTCCATCATTGGGGTTTTCTATGTCGCTGAAAGTTACAATGTTAGTGGGAGTGATGCAAATGTCAGGGAGTATTGATGAGAAAAGTGTTTCTCCAGTAATCTTCCAATAGAACACAGACTTGGTATGGATGGAGCCCCTGGAAATAGAAGCCTGGCTTCCATTGTGGGTCAGGAAGAAGGTTGGCTTCAGGCTTCAACCCTGCAAGGCAAGATCCCTGCACGGGCTGGGCAAGGACTTTCCTTCAGAGGTCACACCAATCATGGCACAGCCAGGACAGGGCTGTGGGATGTGAGGAGTTCCCTGCTTTCCAGCTGTGCTGGTGCAGGCAGTGTTGGCAGTGCAGCTGGGGAGCCAGCAAGACTCTTCCTCGGCCTCATGCTGGTCCTTCCCACTCTCTGCTCTTGTGTGCACCAATTTAGGGGGAAAGAGTCCTTCTAGGTGAGACATGTTG
>NW_020921388.1:0-3291 GCF_003984885.1 Neopelma chrysocephalum
CTGCACGGGAGAAGGTTTGCACGAGCCGTAAGAACTTTCAAAAAAACATCCAAGGCAAAAAAAAAGCAACAATTTGTTAGTTTTCATCGTAGGGTGCCGGGGTTTTGAAGTTGTTAACTCACTTGTCTGCCATTGGTTTCTGTGTTGCCATAGTTATTATATTGTCTCCTTGCATTGGCTAGCCAAATGGCCTATCCCCTCCTTTGCCCGGCAGCCCTTATAAGCTGTGGGAAATTTGAATAAAGCTCTCTTCGCTGCTGGATTCCTTGCGTGCTACGTGGTCTCTGTCTCCTGGCTTAAGTACCTCCGCCGCCTGTCCCTGCCACGAGGGACGGGTGGCGGGGGGGTGATCCCAGCCCTGAAAACCTTCACAGAGTGGCCGGCAGTGACCCCCCAGAAACACCTCGAACAGCTACAGATGACGCCCAACGGCACGGACTCCGCCCACAAAATCGGTACAGAATTTCAAAATACACTTTAAAATGTAAAGGGTGGAAACGCTAGGGGCTCGCTCCCCCTCCACCATTGACTAATCCTGTCTCTGCGTTGCCGAGGGGGGTGAGACGTTTTGAATAGTGGTGCTGGCTCTGCAGAGCGCCCGGCGATTGAACTGTGCCATGATGCCGACCCCTGTGACCCAGGGGGGCCGAGGGCCGAGGGAACTGCAAGCAACCAGTGTACCATCGACACAGCAGCAGTGGCTGCGAGGCGCCGGTGAGAGGCTGAGAGTGCAGCGTGGTGCGGACTTGGGATGGTGGCAGAGACTGCACGCGAAACACGTGTGTCCAGCACGGAACACCAACATTTCCAAAGTGCCCGCCATGTCTCCGTAGTAGGCGGGCTCTGGCGCTGCCCTGGGGGCCGCGCGCCGCTGCCGCCAGACGGAGAGAGCCGAGCGGGGACTGCAGGGGCAGCGGCGGTTGTTGAAGGTGAGCCAACCACTGCCACCGGGGTGTCCACCGGAGTGGGCCCCCCCTCCGCCCCGAGGCGGCAACTTCTCTACTCCGCGCTGCCGCCTAGATCACGCGCCTGTGCTCCGGACACCAAGAGAGCGCCGAGAGACCAGCCCACCTCCAGCCACGCGGCCGACCCTTCCCCTGCCGCCCGTCCGCCCCCCAACCCCTTTTCCTCAACTCTTTTTTTTTTTTTTTCCAGTCTGACTTCAGGATGCCCAAACCAGTTTTTCTCCTTTGCTGTTCATATGTTAATTACCAGATTGCTTCACTTTTACATATCTCTAACAGGCACACCATGATCAAATATAATGGCCAGTCTTCGTGAACGAAGATTTTGGGAAAGGTCTTTTTACCTTTCCAGCCTGCGCAATGGATTTTTTAGGTGAGACACAGCCTGCGCTGAACTGAGCCCACCCTTTAATCCTAAGGTTCATCTGCCGGGGCCAAGCAAGCTTGGACAATGGCAGAGAAGTCCTCAGGACGTAGGTTTGTTTAGAGTGACCTTCTCATAGATGGATGGCCTTACAGGGCTAACGGGCTCCATCTGCCCGGGGGACTGGCTGGGATTCGAACCTGGGTCGCAGAGGTGAGAGTCCTGCATGCTAACCACTAGGCCACCAGGGGTCCCCAGTACACCATGATCAGCAAAACAAAGAAAACACAACAACACCCCCCGCCAGCCCAACTCTGCTTCCAAAAAAAAAAAAAAAAAAAAAAAAAAAAAAAAAAAAAAATGGGGGGGAAGGAAAAGAAGCAAGCAGCTAACCGCAGTGAAGCACAGATAACTGTCGTGGGGTACCTGTCGTGAGGTCTTGGTCCGAGGGGAAAAGAAGGACACACAAGACACACGAGGATGGTGAGACAAGAGATGTCTGCCTGCTCAGCGCAGCAGGCAGCCTTTATTGAGTTTGCCAACTTCACACACAACACAAACATATTCTCACAACAACACCCAGGAATCCAGCACTTGCACATTATCAAACCGTCTTAACCTTGTACTCCCTGCAACCCAAGGCCGTGTCCATGGAAACCATCTAACCAGCTCCACTGCTCCCATGGAACACGGCCTAACTTTTGCACTACCTCAAACATTAATTGTGGGGCTTCCCCCCACAGATAACCTTGCAGTTTTTAACAACTACTTCAAGTCTTTCTTTAAATAAGTGATGTTGTCTTATAATGTAAACCAATTCGAGAGTATTTGTAGCAGTTTTTCAAAAACAATTACAAGTTTTCCTTAGTAATGCCTAATTGCTCTGAGAACAGGGAATGTATGTATTATCTCCAACCTATAGAAATGTTATAATTTGCAGTTAGTCAAACTTTAATGATAAATATTAAGATCTACTTCTTCCTTGTTGTTTAATAACAAATTCACATTTTTGTTCTTTATAATTAATTTAGAAATCTCCACACACAGAAGGCACTCAAAAGACGAATATTCCTCGAGGGGGATATTCGGGGCTGAACCCCCACACAGGTTCCCAAAGTTACCACAGCTGGAATAGGTAACTTTGGTGCCCAAGATGAAAGACTTGGGTCAACCACTCACTCATATACCCCATAGCCTTAAGCTATATAAGGGGTATACACGGTGGAACGGTCTCCTGACACAACCAAGGACTAGCCTAGTTGATCAGGAGGCGTCAGTAACTGGGGTTGAGGCCGCCCTAACTGGCTCAGGTTGAGCACCCACACATGCTTGGGTTGGAAGCCTCCCTAACAGGTTCGGGTAGAGTCACCCAAACAGACTCAAGTAAAATTTAATTTGGAGATTTCTCTTATTATAATAGGAACATAAATTATAAAATTACCTGATTTCCCAAGTTCAGTAAAAATCGTCTTACTCACTTTCTCATTTTTATATCAACTTTCACCCCAGGTTCAACTAAAAAATCTTCATTGTTATATCCCATTAAAATTACAAATGTTGTCTTTATTATGAATAAGAAAGGGTGAGATACCGGGGTTTTGAAGTTGTTAACTCACTTGTCTACCATTGGTTTCTGTGTTGCCATAGTTATTATATTGTCCCCTTGCATTGGCTAGCCAAATGGCCAATCCCCTCCTTTGCCCAGCAGCCCTTATAAGCTGTGGGAAATTTGAATAAAGCTCTCTTCGCTGCTGGATTCCTTGCGTGCTACGTGGTCTCTGTCTCCAGGCTTAAGTACCTCCGCCGCCTGTCCCTGCCACGAGGGACGGGTGGCGGGGGGGGGTGATCCCAGCCCTGAAAACCTTCACAGAGCGGCCGGCAGTGACCGCCCAGAAACACCTCGAACAGCTACAGTAGGGAGGGGTGACGAGGGCCAAGAATGCACTCAGAGAGCAGGGAAAG
>NW_020921389.1:0-1219 GCF_003984885.1 Neopelma chrysocephalum
CTCACCGGTCCCCTTCATTCGCTGCTTTGATGTGCAATAGCAGCATTCCCAGATTGCTCTTTTAGTTGAGGGCAGTCCCGCCTCCAGTGGCCTATTTGCAAACAATGGAAACACTGGTTTGATCTTATTCTGGTTTGCTGGGAGAGGAAACTTCCTCTTCCCCTTGCAGGGTAACCATAATCCCTACCCCTAGTATTTGTTTCCGGGAATCTTGTGTTCTGGGCTGCACTGCTGCTGCTATCATTCTAATGAGCCTTCCATCTTTTAGCCGATCATGAAGGCTCCAAAAAAACTTGCTTCTTTTTCCATGTCAACTAAGTCGATGTTACTGACAGAGACAAAAATCTTGTCCTCTCTTTTCAGCTGAAATACACCACCTTGGTAGGTGGAATAAAGTCCATACTCTGTCTTTTTAGACCAGCAGCTTGTTCTTGCACTCTTCATGAGCAATATGGGCTCAGGGTAATTGGTCAGTTTGTAAATGTATTGGACAAGCTGTTTGGGGTCTCTGATTTGTCTCAGTGAATCTGAATCCTCGTTCCTGTTTTCACGGAAGCGGAAGTAAATTTGTGAGTAGATGTAATAAAGACCTGTATGGGGTATCACTAACTCGCCATTTTTCAGCTCCACATTGTAACGGAAAGAGTGGGTCTTCCTTGACGATTCCCAGTTTATTTTATGTCCGAATCCTTTTCTGGGCGAGAAATAGCGTGTGAGCAGGGAATTCCTCTTGTTGCTGCTGCCCGTCAGATGCGCTGCGGCTCTGTGGATGGGACCACATGGCTGCTGCCTGCCGGTGTGTGACAGTGCTAGAGTTCTTTCAGCGTTGACTGCAGATATGTTTTCCTCGTAGCTTTTCGACATAATCTTTTTAATTAACTTTCCCAGGTGCCACTTCACTTGCCAGCAGGGATCAGCTTCTCTGTCTTCACTTTTAATTCCCTCCAAATTTTGGATGGAATTTCTGATTTCCTCCCTGGTAAGACAAGCGATACCGCTCTTGGAGTACATGTCCTGGAGCTGTTTGAGCTCACTGGTGAAGTACAGGAAGGTGACAGCCATGCAGATGGACTGCAGGAGCATGGCGGCCACCACCACGGCCCCGCAGGTCTGCGCAGGGCTGGGCCCGCTCAGCGACAGCATCACGGGGCTCGCTCGGTTCCCGTCTAAAGGTGTTTTTCAGTTTGTCCCACCACGTCATAAACAGAATACTATTGCT
>NW_020921390.1:0-1471 GCF_003984885.1 Neopelma chrysocephalum
ACAAGAAGACAACAGCTGAAGAAATCCGCTGTCTTAAACTGGACAATACCTCTCTGCAAGAAGCAGTTGCCAACCTTAAAAAAGTAGGCCAAGAGAATCAGCAATTGCTTCAGGAAGCAGAATACACTAAAAACAAAGAGAAAGAAGAATGTGCAAGGTACTACAGTCAGTCTTCCTTCAGCTAAATAATGCAAACTAAGGCTTGCCTTTCTAACTAGAACTTAATGTGGTGCTCTACCAGGTAAGATCAGCGTTTGCTGTAAGCTGGAGATTATTGCTTTTCCCAGGGCAAAAGGTTGAATCAGTTGTTCTGAGTTTTGCCTACATGTAGAACACAGAAGAAAAGGAAAATACTTGAATGAAATATGCTGGAATATTGCCCCTTTCAGAAATATCAGTTACAGTGACTGCTCCACAGATAAGATCCACAGGGGAGACAAATACTTAATGCAGAGCTCACTCTTTGCCACTCTACTCTGAATGACGTGTCACCTCAAATTCTGCTCACAAGCAGATGCCAATTAACCATCCACGAATCACCACACTGGTGATGTACACCCAGGTCCTCTCTGCCTAATATGAGGCACCACAGTTACCAGAACTAAAAGCCAAGAAGTTGTATTAGGCCACCAGCTGAGGACGTGCTTCTCTGATTATCTAACAGCAGTTTAGTGGTCCGTGTTCTGTTTTCTCTGCTGGTTAAGATGTTGCCCTCCCTTTCCTTCCCACCTGCTTATTATTGCCTCCAGTTTCCATGAGAGCTGGTAAAAGAAAAACTGAAGAGTTGTTTTCTGTTTGATTTGCTGGTTGAGTGTGGCAGGGAAGGGGTTCTTGGTCCCCACCTGGTTGATGAGACAAACAGCTGAGGCTGAAGAGGGCAGGCAGTGCTTTTAGGTGGAGGGTTTTTGAAATCTTGAGGTGTGTCCACACTGAACAGTTTGATTGGTTTCTGCTTGAGCAAAGCTCTGCATGTAAAGCCTAATAAACTATCTCTGCTAAAAGCTGCTGGCATTGAACAGCCATTGTCTTTCCTTGCTTCAGAAACAGTACTTGCTTCCTCATAGGAGAAGTTAATTATTGTTAAACTTGATTATTGTTAAACTTGATTATTGTTAAACTTGATTGCTTTCTGTGGTGTTGTTCTCTCTGTGGCACTGTTTGTGCAAACCTGTATTTCAGTTCTACTGGCAGCTTTTCAGCCATGGTTACTTGTGTTTTCAGATTTAGAGTTGTGTAAACAAAAAAAAAAAAAGAATAAATTTAAGGGCTCATTAAGGAATGCTGTCTTCCTCAGAGTGCTTTTAGAAGTCCAGACCAAGCTCACACTAAAAGAAGCAGAAACAGAGAGAACAAAAGAGTCTTGCCTTGCACAAATGACTAAACTTCAGGAAAAACTGGAAGAGCAAACTGAAGAACTGAAAAGGGAACTTGAAGCAGAAAGGTCAAGGTAACTTTCTCAAACTAAACTTGC
>NW_020921391.1:0-1198 GCF_003984885.1 Neopelma chrysocephalum
AAGGGGACAACCAGGAGCAGCCCTTAGTCCTGCCCACCCTTTCAGGATGTAGCAGAGCAGAGAAAATATATCCAGAACATGCCGAACCTGGGCAGTAGCCGCAGGTGAGCCAAAAGTAAATAGGTAAATAGACAAACAAATAAATCAGCTGACCAACCGTTCAGGCCCCCATACCTGTCAAGGCTAGGGTGCCTTACAAGACCCCAGCCTGGCTGGGGTCCCCATCAATGTAAAAGAACCCACTTTCCACCCTGACGATTATTCTTCTCCCACTGTGACACCACAAGTGGCAGGCGCGTTGCACACCTGCGATGTTTCACATGGGACAGCCCTGCACTCCCACCCGCAAGTCGGAGAACAACCATGATCCGCTCAAAGCACTTCCCCTCTGCTCCCTTTCCAATTCCCTGTCCCCTCCCCCCAGACCTGGATAGGCCAACCTCTGTGTGCTCTGAAGCTGCCTCCTCCTCTTCCATGGGGGTGCAGTACCTGCCGGAAAGGCTCCCCTCTCTTTCACCTTTCTGCTGTAGCTGTAACTGGGTTACAAACCGCGCGCGCAGAGCGCGCGCGGCGCCAAACCCCCGCAAAGCGCGCAAAAAAAAAAAAAAAAAAAAAAAAAAAGCTGTGGTTAAGTACACACCTGAAAAAGACTCAGAGTTATAAAGTCTCTCAAAGAGTGGACTTAAAGCAGAGCCAAATTTTGCTCTTGTTCTTGCATTGCTTTAAAGCTTCCCATGTAACACACTTCCCTGCTCTAGCACATAGCAACAAGAAAAAAAAAGGGTTTGGTTGTTGTGCCTGCATGATGTGGATGTCTCAGTTGCCCCTGCTTTTCCTGATCTAACTTCCAGAGGTAACAAACCGGTTTGTTGTTTCTGAAAAGTAAAAAAACACACAAACAAAAAACTCTCAAAACCAACCAACCAACAAAAAAAAAAACCCTCGCTAAGCACCAACCTACATCACAATCACAGGAACTTGAAGGCTTTCAAAAACTCTTTCAAGTGCTTTACAAGTAATAAATAATTCAGGCTCAGAACAGTCTAGATGGAGCATTGTTTAAAGAGGTATTGTGTAGGACGTGGTTGGCCACACCAAGAATAAATTTGCCAGAATATATGCCTAAGTCACTTGCTTAAGGTGAATCAGATGGTAGACACAGGATGCTGCCCTCCATGATTTTCACTATTAGTCTTCA
>NW_020921392.1:0-2225 GCF_003984885.1 Neopelma chrysocephalum
TCAGTACCTCAGGATCATGGGCTGGGCTGCAAACACACTGTGGGGCTCATTAAAATGCAGAAGTCCCTCAGGATCTCTTTGTCTTCCTTTAATTGTCTTCAAGGCAATTTCAAAACAAGTCTTCAAAGTTTGTACTTTTTTTGTTTTAATTCAATGATGGATATTTTTTAGTTCAGAGAAGAGGTGATAGAGGTGTTCTCCAAGTGATCTTGATGCCGAGTGTCTCCTCAGGAGATCCACACTGACCCTGGATGATCAACCTCGCTCCTCACCCCCCAACCTCACCAGTTCTGACATGGCCCATCTTGGACTGACAGCTGATGCAACTCCAAACACACTGTGGGATCCATTAAAACACAGAAAAACAAATTATTTCCCTTCCTTTAATTGTCTTCAAGTTTTCAAGACATCAAAAACTAATTGGAGTTGTGTTGTAGTTTAGGTAAGGAGGAAGATTTTAAAGTGGAAGTCAGGAAAAGTAGATATTTTTTGATGAAAGGGAATGATTTACACAGAGCCTTGGGATGCAAGAGGATCAGGGCTGTGGCAGTTTGAACCTCATTATAAATCCAAAAATCCCAATTTTCAGGCTTCTCCACCCCCTCCCACAATTTATGCCAACACCGAAGAGAAACTTTTAGGCCAGAGGCTTCTATAGGGGAAGGGGGAAATATATATACATTTATTTACACAAATAAATACTATACAAACTAAAGACAACTATATATATTACATCTCTATCAATCAGTCCTTTCAAGCCCCTCCTTTAAATTTAGTCCAGGGAAGAGCCTTTTCAAGGCTGGAAAGTAACCAGTCCCTCTGTGGGAGTGTTCTGGCCTGAACGCTCCCCCTCACCAAGTTCCAGTTGTTTTGTTGTAGTCTCTCCTCCTCATGAAGTCTGAGAAGATAACTTGGAGTCTTTGCTCTCTTGCCACTGTGTGATCTCTCTCTCTCTCATACCTTGGTTCGTAGGCTGCTGCAGTGTGGTTCTGCTTATCAAGTGTCCACGTCCTGGCATGTGGATTTCTCCTCAGGCTTTCGGTTGTCCTGCGTGGCAGAGACATCCTCTGGGCCCCCCATTCTCTCTCTCTCTCTGGGGGTCCATCTCCAATTTCGCTTGGGACCCTTCTCCCAAGCGCCGGGCCTACCTCCACGGCCCATCCACTTGGCTCAGCTTCAGTGCTGAGCCTCTCCTCCACTTTCCAGCAGAGGGAAAGGAAAAGCCCCCCTCCACAGCTTAGCTGTAGAAAAGGAGGGGGAAGAGGCTTGGCTGCAAAAGCCTGGCTCTTTTCTCTTACCTCAAGTCGAATTCAGGTGCTCACGTGAGTCTCTTCCCTCACTGCACACACTCAAAATGCTGCCTCTAACTCTGCTCTGCGCTGGGCAGAGCTGGGGGGGCCGCAGGGCTCCCCTCTCCCCCCTCAGAGGGGGAAGAAGGAGCCCAGCCACCCCCCGGCCTTCCACACCTACACGCAGCAGACACCAACAACAGAACTCTGCCAACAGTTTCTGCTGGGCTGTGTATATATGATTTTGAGCAGAAGCGAACAACATGAGTGGTGATTGGCTCTCTAGGGAACACTGCCCTGGCACCCAATCACCTCTGAGTCCCCTTCTTCTCGAGGGGGGGCCAATCTCAAACCATGACAGCAACCATCATACATTCCAATTGCTATGGTCGGTTGCCATGGCAACAATCATACATTCCTGCTTCTACACTCAGTTACCATGGCAACCATCACACATTTCTTTTGCTATAGTCTGTTTCCATTGCAACCATCATACTTCCCACTGTTGCGGTCGGTTACCATGGCAACCAAAATACATTCCCATTTCTATGGTCAGTTACCACAGCAACCACCATAGGTCCCACTAATATGGTCAGTTACCATGGCAACCATCACATATTCTCATTGCCACGGTCAGTTACCATGGCAACCATCATACATTCCCATTGCTATGGATGATTACCATGGCAACCATCAAGTAGTTGTGTTGCTACACTCAGTTACCATGGAAACTATAATACATTCTCTTTCCTATGGTCAGTTACCATGGCAAACCTCAAAAATTCCCATTGCTATGGTCAGTTACTATGGCAACCATCATAAATTGCTGTTGATACAGTCAGTTACCATGGCAACCAGCATACATTCCTATTGCTACGGTCGGTATACCATGGCAACCATCCATGTTGTCATTGCTACGGTCGGTTACCATGGCAA
>NW_020921392.1:2235-2815 GCF_003984885.1 Neopelma chrysocephalum
GTTACCATGGCAACCATCACACATTCCCATTACTACAGTTGGTTACCATGGCAACCATCCTACAGTCCATTGCTACGGTCAGTTACCATAGCAACCATCATACTTCTCACTGGTACAGTCGGTTACCATGGCATTCATCATACACTCCCATTGCTATGGTCAGTTACCATGGAAACCATCAGACATTCCCATAGCTACAGTCAGTTACCATGGGAACCTCTTAATTCCTCTTGGACAGAAGCAGATGCAGATGAGCCTCCCTCTTGTCCACCAACCTGCCAGCTGTGCTCTAAAGGCCTGGGTCCCAAGGGCTGTCTTCACCAAGACCCTGCACAAACCTCTGGGACTCTTTGCATCCTGTTGTGGTGCCTTTCCAGTGAATTCCAGGGTTATCAAAGCCAACTTGAATGGGTTCTTTGTCTCACTCCACAATGTCACCCAAACCACTTTCTCCTCTGACCCTCACCCACAAAAGTTCACCCAATTTGTTCATACCCCAGAGCAGCTCCACAGGTCCAAGAAGCTCCTTCCCACTGAGGACACCTCTCTCCTGCTCTTTCTCTCCTCTGTCTCCTTGGCC
>NW_020921393.1:0-1007 GCF_003984885.1 Neopelma chrysocephalum
CGCCGGAAGGAAAGAGAGCCAAGGCCTTTCCTCCCTCCTTCTTCTACCCCAGCTTAGGTCAAAATCGTAGGGAATCCCGGGGAAATCTGGGCACTTCCTTGGTTCCAAACTGGTCCCCAAGGAAGGCCTAGGCCAAACTACCCCAGAGAGGGAAGCAGAGAGGCTGAGTTTTGAGCCCAGCACAAAGGTGTGCAGGGCAGAGCAGAGAAGATCCCCACAGAAGATTCTTGTTGGTCCATCTTGGCAGTTCTGACAGGCACTTCTTGTCACGGCCTATCCTCTCCATTCCAGAACAGGCCCTGGCAACCAAAGAACCAATGCCTCCCACCCCCCCAGTGCAGCCCCACCTGTCTGCCACGGGACTCTTTGGGATGTCCCGGCCTTTCCCCCAGGAAAGAAAGCCTGCAACCTTGGGCTTTCAGATGCAGTTGACGGGCCAGCCTGCGCACTCCATGGGCACAAAGAGCTTTCTGTCCTGCCGCCTTTTGTCTGGCAGGAATCTTTGTCCATCTTCAATTTGGGGAGTGGGCCTGGCAATTTCAGCGCAGGGCTCCTGCAAGTGAATGACAGCCCTTCCCTCTAGGAAAGAAAGTCCTTCCCCTCGGTCTCCAGGAGCCAGGAGGAAAGCTGGGCAGGCCTCAAGGCTCCTGGGCCTCTTCCTTGCCAGCCCTTTGCCCAAGGCCCCCAGGCAGAGGTGGGGCTCAGGCCTTGCACAGCAGTGGGGCCCAGGCTGAGCCCCAGGGACTCCAGAGCCAGGCGGCCTGAGCTGTTCTCCCTGCAGCGTCTGCCTGGGGCAGCCCAGCCAGGCCTGAGTCTCTCCAGGAGAGGCCAAGCCCAGCCAGAGAGGGCTCAGCCCTCTGAGGCTGCACTCCCTCCAAAGGGAACAAAACATTAGCCTAGAGGACATCCTGCCCCCAGATGGAGAACTGCAATTGTCAAGAAGAAAAAAGGCACCCACGAGGGCTCCTGCCCCTTCTCCCCTCGTGCTCTCAGAACATGGCCACTTC
>NW_020921394.1:0-182 GCF_003984885.1 Neopelma chrysocephalum
AACAGTAACAGAACACAACAAGACTATGCGGTAGTCCTAGAAAAAAACCCAAAATCTGACAAATACTTCTCTGTCCTATTAGCGCAGTCCTAATCGTGGCTTGCAGGGGGCGCTGTTGGATCGCAGAGGCGCAGAGCCTGCAGTTCGCTGGTGTGGTCAGTAGGGGGCGCTGTTGGATCGAT
>NW_020921394.1:192-5716 GCF_003984885.1 Neopelma chrysocephalum
GGAGTGGCCGAAAGGAGAAATGGGAAAACTCACTGTGGTCCTCCAGGTGGTAGCGTCGCAAGAAACTCCCCTCTCCTCTCAGCGAGCACAAAGAAAAAAAAAAAAAAAAACTCTCCGATGAAACACAACAGAGTCGGGCCGGGGCCAGGGGGCAGCTCCCAAGCCGAAACCCTGCACCCAGACCCTGCCTCCGTCCCTCCCGGAGCGTCCAGCAACACTGCCCCACCTCCCCTCCGAGCAGAGCCAACTTCTCCAATCGCCCATTAGCCAGGAATGCAACCAGGCTGGCTAAATCTAATGTTATGCTAATCGCCTTCTCCCCCTTCCCTGTTTCGTGCTCCTGTTTCTCTTACAGAGGGGGCAGGGAAGGAAAAAATTCCCCTCAGATTATAAACTATAACATTATCCACCCCTAATTTTTTCTTTCCCATGCTTCCACACTTTATCAGATTAAGTTTTTTTTTTTTAAACTTCATACATACATGCATTATTCCAACTATGTACACATCTACTAATAGGTATATACAAATACAGATACAGATACAGGGTTGCATACAGATGCAAATATACAGTTACAGCCAGTTCATCCGAGCATAAGTTCCCCTTGGGGTATACACCGGGTTTCTCCATCTTCCTGCATCACCCACCAGGTGCAACCGGGCCCTTGGGCAAAAACAATCCCACGAATGGGTTTGCTTTTGCTCGAGGCAGGGTTAATCCAAACCTTTTTCCCTAACATACCCCTCAAATGAACCACTGGGACCTTGTCTCCATCCACGGTGTGGAGGGACTCTGATTGGGCAGGGCCGGCTCGGTTGATGGAGCCTCTGGAGTTGACTAACCAAGTAGCCTTTGCTAGATGCTGATCCCACTGCTTGTATGTCCCCCCACCCAACGCTCTCAGGGTAGTTTTCAACAGTCCATTATGGCGTTCAACTTTCCCCGCTGCTGCTGCATGGTATGGGATATGGTACACCCACTCGATGCCATGCTCCTTTGCCCAGGTGGCAACTAAGTTGTTCTTGAAATGAGTCCCATTATCTGACTCGATGCGCTCTGGGGTACCATGTCGCCACAGGACTTGTTTTTCAAGGCCCAAGATGGTATTTCGGGCAGTGGCATGGGGCACTGGGTGCGTCTCCAGCCATCCAGTGGTGGCTTCCACCATGGTGAGTACATAGCATTTACCTTGGCGGGTTCGTGGCAGTGTGATGTAGTCTACTTGCCAGGCCTCCCCATATCTATACTTACTCCAACGTCCACCATACCATAGGGGCTTCAGTCTCTTAGCCTGTTTGATGGCAGCGCAGGTCTCACAGTCATGGATAATCTGGGAAATAATGTCCTTGGTCAAATCCACCCCTCGGTCTCGTGCCCATCTGTGGGTGGCATCTCTGCCCTGATGGCCTGAGGCGTCATGGGCCCACCGTGCTAGGAACAACTCTCCTTTGTGCTGCCAGTCCAGGTCTACCTGTGACACCTTGACTTGTGCAGCTCGGTCTGCCTGTTCATTGTTGCGATGTTCCTCATTGGCTCGGCCTTTGCGCACATGGGCATCTACGTGGCGGACTCTCACAATCAACTTCTCTGTCCGGGTAGCAATGTCTTGCCACGTATCAGCGGCCCAGATGGGTTTTCCCCTGCATTTCCAATTGGCCTTCTTCCATCTGTCCAACCATCCCCACAGAGCCTTGGCTACCATCCATGAGTCAGTGTAGATGTAAAGCTTTGGCCACTCCTCCCGTTCAGCAATGTCCAATGCCAACTGGACAGCTTTGAGCTCTGCGAATTGGCTCGATTCTCCTTCTCCTTCAGTAGCTTCTGAAACTTGTCGGGCGGGGCTCCATACAGCTGCTTTCCATCTACGCTTTGTTCCTACAAGGCGACAGGAACCATCAGTGAAGAGGGCGTAGCGTCTTTCTTCCTTTGGTAGCTTATCGAAATCTGGGGCTTCCTCAGCCCGCACCACCTGCTCTTCTTCTTCATCTGCTAGGCCAAAACTCTCACCTTCCGGCCAGTTCGTGATAATTTCTACGATCCCAGGGCGATTCAGATTTCCAATACGGGCACGCTGCGTGAGCAGAGCGATCCACTTACTCCATGTAGCATCAGTGGCATGATGTGTAGGGGGCACCTTTCCCTTAAACATCCAGTTCAGCACTGGTAGTCGAGGTGCCAGAAGGAGCTGTTCTTCTGTGCCAATTACCTCTGAGGCAGCTTGTACTCCTTCATAAGCTGCTAGGATCTCCTTCTCTGTTGGGGTGTAGTTGGCCTCAGATCCTCTGTAGCTTCGGCTCCAGAACCCAAGTGGGCGGCCCCGGGTCTCACCAGGCACCTTTTGCCAGAGGCTCCAAGAGAGACCTTTATTCCCAGATGCAGAATAGAGTACGTTTTTCACATCTGTTCCCGTTCTGACTGGCCCAAGGGCTACAGCGTGTGCAATCTCTTGTTTAATCTGTTCAAATGCCTGTTGCTGTTCAGGGCCCCACTGGAAATCATTCTTCTTGCGGGTTACCAGATAGAGAGGGCTCACAATTTGGCTGTACTCTGGGATATGCATCCTCCAGAAACCTATGGCACCCAGGAAAGCTTGTGTTTCCTTCTTGCTGGTCGGTGGGGCCATTGCTGTGATCTTATCAATGACTTCTGTCGGGATCTGACGACGCCCATCTTGCCATTTTACCCCCAGGAACTGGATTTCTCGGGCAGGCCCCTTGACCTTACTCTTCTTTATGGCAAATCCGGCTCCAAGGAGGATTTGGATGATTTTCTTTCCTTTCTCAGCAACCTCTTCTGCTGTGTCCCCCCATATGATGATGTCATCAATATACTGCAGATGTTCTGGAGCTTCACCCTTCTCTAGTGTGGCCTGGATCAGTCCGTGGCAGATGGTGGGACTGTGTTTCCACCCCTGGGGCAGTCAGTTCCAGGTGTACTGCACGCCCCTCCAGGTGAAAGCAAACTGCGGCCTACACTCTGCTGCTAAGGGAATGGAGAAGAATGCGTTCGCAATATCAATGGTGGCATACCACTTGGCTGCCTTGGACTCCAGCTCGTACTGGAGCTCCAACATGTCCGGAACAGCAGCACTCAGTGGTGGGGTAACTTCATTCAGGCCACGATAGTCCACAGTCAATCTCCATTCTCCATTAGACTTACGCACAGGCCAGATGGGACTGTTGAAGGGTGAGTGGGTCTTGCTGATCACTCCTTGGCTCTCCAGCTCACGGATCATCTTATGGATGGGGATCACAGAGTCTCGGTTCGTCCGGTACTGCCGACGATGCACTACTGAAGTGGCAATTGGCACTTGCTGTTCCTCAACTTTCAACAACCCCACGGCAGAAGGGTTCTCCGAGAGACCAGGCAGCGAGTTCAACTGTTTAGCCGTCTCTACCTCCACAGCAGCTATTCCAAAAGCCCATCTATGTCCCCTGGGGTCCCTGAAGTACCCGTTCTTGAGATAGTCAATGCCCAGGATACATGGGGCATCTGGACCAGTCACAATGGGGTGTTTCTGCCAGTCTTTTCCAGTCAAGCTCACCTCAGCTTCCACCATGGTCAGCTCTTGGGACCCTCCAGTCACCCCAGAAATGGAAATAGTCTCTGGTCCCACATGTCCTGAGGGCATTAACGTACACTGAGCGCCAGTATCAACCAAAGCCTGGTATTTTTGTGGGTCTGACGTGCCAGGCCATCTGATCCACACAGTCCAATAGACACGGTTGTCCCGTGCCTCTACCTGGCTAGAGGCAGGGCCCCTCTAACACTGGTCTCCGTCCTGCCAGTCACCATCTTCCTCTTGTGAATGCCGATAGGAGGTACCCTCTAGAGGGTCAGATCTCTGCCCACAGGATGCTGGCACGGCACTCACTTTCACAGACTTCCTTCTTCCTTTCTCTTTTAACTCTTGTACTCGGGCTGCTAGAGCACGGGTAGGTTTCCTGTCCCATCGTCTCATGTCTTCTCCATGGTCAGTCAGGAAGTACCACAACTCGGTTCGTGAGGTCTGTCCGCCCTCTTTAGCTGGGGGCCGTCTGGTTCTCACTGGGGCCACATGGGAAAAGTTTCCCTCAATCCTCTCTTTCAGTCTCTCCTGATTATCTTTCAGTCTCTCCTGATAATCTTTCAACCCTACAGTTAATTCTTTGAGCTCCTTCATCATTGTTTCTACAGTGGAGATGCGGGTCTGTAGTGGTCCTTCGATCATACTGTTGTACAATCGAAGTTGACTTATTATAGACATCACTGGCTCCCGCTTCTCCCCAGCCTGCAATGATGTCAGGTAACCTTTATGTGTGTCCGGCCCCATACGTGTGAAGATCCACCACATCTGGGGTGTACACTTAACCTTGTTAGGATCGTTGGTGAGTTGCCCATCCTCTCCGAACAACACTTCTAGCAGTGCCATTTCCCTCAGACGTAGGATCCCTTCCTCTATGGTCTTCCACCTCGTGGTATAATGATCGGCCTGCAAGGAATTTCTGTAGATGAACCTCTCCCTCACACCATCCAAAAGCCGTGCCCAGAGGGACAGGGGCTTCGATTCTCTCACAAATGTCTCCTCAATACCCACATCCTGGGCAATGGACCTCAAGAACCTCGCTTCACCGCCATCAAGGTTTATGGCATCACCTGTGGAGTCCCAAACTCAGATCATCCAAGTCAGAATGGGCTCATTGGGGCGACGAGCAACGTCTGCCCGTAAGCTCCGGAGGTTGTTATACGATAAAGACTCAATGATGATTGCTGGCTCTGGAGCAGCCGCCTGTGAGGGTCCGGCCTCCCCATCATCGTCAACTGGGCGAACTGATTTAGCTTTATGTTTCTTCCTCTGGATAGGGGCAACCTCCGTTGGCTTGGCCTGCCCCTCTGATTTGGCCTTATCCTGAGTCACCTTGGTATTAGGGGCAGCCTCCGTTGGCTCGGCCTGCCCCTCTGATTTGGCCTTATCCTGAGTCACCTTAGTATTAGGCATTTTGGTTTCATCTGTTCCTTTTCCCTGCGGCTGCTGCACCATACTGAGCAACTTCCGGTAGGCAATGGCCAAGGCCCCACATGCAGCTGCCAACTGCCTCTCCATGGATCCATCACGACCTCTCTCTCTCACGGCTTTCATTATTTTTATAGGGTTCAAGAGTTGTTCAAGGGTGAGCTTCCACGTTGTGGGGGCTGAACAACTCCCTAAGAATTTACCCATATCCTCCCATACTCCATGCCACTCGAGGCTTTCTATTCCTGGGGCAGGCGCCTGGGTGCTCTCTCGGTAATTCATGGCCTTGGCTACGTATATTAGGTATATTGTGTTGGCGCAAAATAGGATGTAAACCCCAAGAAGTAAAACATCTCTGACATCTAAAGGGAGTTTAAACACGCTAAAGGCCATTGTATTGTATCCAAAGGGGAACTGAATAAAGGGCTGGGCAAATACATCCCCCTGTGTTTCTCCGCAGGAATGGGTGCTATTATCCTTAAAACCCCAGAGGAGACAGCTTAGGCTAGAACAGTAGCGCATCCTTGAGGA
>NW_020921395.1:0-971 GCF_003984885.1 Neopelma chrysocephalum
CCGACAGACTCAACAGCAGGGAAACCTGCACCTCCAAAGGCGCCGGAAGGAAAGAGAGCCAAGGCCTTTCCTCCCTCCTTCTTCTACCCCAGCTTACGTCAAAATCGTAGGGAATACCGGGTAAATCTGGGCACTTCCTTGGTTCCAAACTGGTCACCAAGGAAGGCCTGGGCCAAACTACCCCAGAGAGGGAAGCAGAGAGGCTGAGTTTTGAGCCCAGCACAAAGGTGTGCAGGGCAGAGCAGAGAAGATCCCCACACAAGATTCTTGTTGGTCCATCTTGGCAGTTCTGACAGGCACTTCTTGTCATGGCCTATCCTCTCCATTCCAGAAGAGGCCCTGGCAACCAAAGAACCAACCCCCCACACCAGAGTGCACACCAACCCATGTGCTTTGGGCCCTTTTGTTATCCTCTCCATTCTGGCCTATCCTCTCCATCCCGCAATAGCCTCCAGAAACCAAAGAACCAAGCCCCCACCATGGGACACTTCAACCCCATCGGTGTGTGCCAAGGGCTCCTTTGTGATGTCACGGCCTATCCTCTCCATTCTGGAATGAGCCCTGGCAACCAAAGAACCAAAGCCCTACAAGCCCAAAGTGAAGCCCCAGCCGTGTGCCATGGGCCCCTTTGTGATGTCACGGCCTATCCTCTCCATTCCGGAATAGTCCCTGGCAACTAAAGAACCAACACCTCACACCCCCCCGGTGCAGCCCCACCTGTCTGCCACGGGACTCTTTGGGATGTCACGGCCTTTCCCCCCGGAAAGAAAGCCTGGAACCTTGGGGTTTCAGATACAGTTGACGGGCCACCCTGCGCACTCCATGGGCAGAAAGAGCTTTCTGTCCTGTCACCTTTTGTCTGGCAGGAATCTTTGTCCATCTTCAATTTGGGGAGTGGGACTGGCAATTTCAGGGCAGGGCTCATGCAAGTGAATGACAGCCCTTCCCTCCAGGAAAGAAAGCCCTTCCCC
>NW_020921396.1:0-1276 GCF_003984885.1 Neopelma chrysocephalum
CCCCCCCCCCCGGGACATCCCCTTTTGCAGGGAACCTCTCCCAGGCCCTTCCCAGTGGGATACAGACCCCCCCAGCCAGTTCTCCCGGGGGATTGGAGGCTCCTACCCCATTCCCAAGGGATCTGGGGTGGGATTGGAGTGGAACTGGGGCTGGGACCCCCAACTTGATGCCCCCAATAAAGTGGATCTGCCCCTGGATCACTCCGGGGGTGTCTGTGGGGGGGGATCCTGGTGGGATTTGGGGATCAGCAGGGATGGGGGGAGACAGGGGCTGCTCCCCAGGCTGTTCCCAGCAGGATTTATACCCGGGATTGTTCCCTTGGGATCACCATCCAATTTTCCCAACACCTGGGATGGCCCCGGGGCTGCTTTTTCCCACTTATTTGTTTAGGATGTCCCCAAACCCCGGGAAAGAAGATCCAAGGATTCAGCCCTACCTTATTTGGGGCCCCTGGGTGTGTGTGGGGTCCCATATCCTTGTATCCCCCCCAATTTTCCAGCATCCACGGACAGGGGCTGCTCCTCCCAGGCTGTTCCCAGCAGGATTTATACCCGGGATTGTTCCCTTGGGATCACCATCCAGTTTTCCAATACCTGGGATGGCCCTGGGGCTGCTTTTTCCCACTTATTTGTTTAGGATGTCCCAAAACCCCGGGAAAACAGATCCAAGGATTCAGCCCTACCTTGTTTGGGGCCCCTGGGTGTGTGGGGGGGGTCCCATATCCCTGTATCCCTGTACATATCCTTGTATCCCAACAATTTTCCAGTATCCAGGTACAGTCCCCAGGCTGCTTTTTCCCGCTTCTTTTCCCCCAAAAAACCTCAAGGAAACAAATCCAAGGATCCAACTCTACCTTTATTGCCCGGTTGGGGACCCCCGGGAGGGGATTCCCGGCAGCAGGAGGGAGAGGGAGGGAGGGGGGAAGGCACAGCAACGGCGACAATTCCCGCTTGGAATGGGGCTGGAAGGGCTGCGGAGCTCCGGGATCTCCCGGCTACTCTCTGCGGGATGAAGGACAGGATGGGGTGAGCCCGGTGTGACCCCCTAAATCCCGTTTTTTGGGGTTTTTAGGGGGTTCCCCGGGGCTCACATGGCGTTCTCCTTGTAGTGCCGGAGCGCCTGCTCGGCCACCATCTCCATGAATCTGGGATCATCCCACGGGATGTGCCCAGGAACCGTCAGCGCCAGCGGCTCCGAGTCGAAGAGCTGCACGGTCACCTGAGTGTCCGGGGGGGCCGAGGGATCCGAGGGGTTCGGGGCCTTGGACAGAACCTG
>NW_020921397.1:0-934 GCF_003984885.1 Neopelma chrysocephalum
TCAGCAAGATCACCTCAAAGCTGACACGCAGGTGAGCCTTCATCACCTTCCTCTTCATCACCCTCATCTTCATCACCCTCCTCTTCATCACCCTCATCATCCTCATCTTCATCACCCTCCTCTTCATCATCCTCATCATCCCCTGGGGGGGCTTCATAACCCCCCTGTGCCCCCTCCCCACCCTGCTCAGCAAGATCACCTCAAAGCTGACACGCAGGTGAGCCTTCATCACCCTCATCCTCATCATCCTCATCATCATCCCCTTCATCATCTTCATCCCCTTCATCATCCTCATACCCTGGGGGGGCTCCTCATCCCCCTTCTGTGCCCCCTCCCCACCCTGCTCAGCAAGATCACGTCAAAGCTGACACGCAGGTGAGCCTTCATCATCCTCATCCTCATCTTCATCTTCATCTTCCTCATCATCCTCATCATCCTCATCTTCATCACCCTCCTCTTCATCGTCCCCTTCATCCCCTGGGGGCTCCTCATCCCCTCCCTGTGCCCCCTCCCCACCCTGCTCAGCAAGATCACATCAAAACTGACACAGAGGTGAGACCCCCTGAGCCTTCATCACCTTCCTCTTCATCATCTTCATCTTCATCCTCTTCATCATCCTCCTCATCCCCTTTGTGTCCTGGGGGCTCCTCATCCCCTCCCTGTGCCCCCTCCCCACCCTGCTCAGCAAGGTCACATTGAAGCTGACACGGGGGTGAGCCTTCATCACCCTCATCCTCATCATCCTCGTCTTCGTCATCATCCCCTTCATCATCCTCCTCCCCTGGGGGGAACCTCTTCTTCATCCTCATCCTGACCTGGGGGGCTTTATTCCCCTCCTCCTCCTCACTGAGCCTTCCTCCCTCTCTCCTCCTCCTCCTCCTCCCTGTCCTTCCTCCTCTCCCCCTCCTCCTCCTTGTCCTTCCTCCTCCTCCTC
>NW_020921398.1:0-675 GCF_003984885.1 Neopelma chrysocephalum
GACGGACACAGAGAAGGACAGACAGACACAGAGATGGACAGACAGACACAGAGATGGACGGACAGAAAGACAGACAGACACAGAGATGGACGGACAGACGGACGGACAGACACAGAGATGGACGGACACAGAGATGGACGGACAGACAGACAAATGGACAGAGAGATGGACGGACGGACAGACAGATGGATGGACGGACAGACAAACAGATGGACAGACAGATGGACACAGAGATGGAGAGACAGACAGATGGACAGACAGATGGACGCAGAGATGGAGGGACGGACAGATGGACACAGAGAAGGACAGAGATAGACACAGATGGACGGACAGACAGACACACGGACAGACAGACAGACACAGAGTTGGACGGACAGACAGACAGAGGGACAGACAGACACAGAGATGGACGGACGGACGGACGGACAGACGGACACAGAGATGGATGGACGGACGGACAGACAGATGGACGGACACACGGACAGACAGACAGATGGAAACAGAGATGGATGGACGGACGGACAGACAGATGGACGGACACAGAGATGGACAGACAGACAGACACACGAACAGACAGACAGATGGACACAGAGATGGATGGACAGACAGATGGACACAGAGATGGACGGACAGACGGACAGACAGACAGATGGACACAGAGATGGACGGACAGAC
>NW_020921399.1:0-3014 GCF_003984885.1 Neopelma chrysocephalum
AGTGTTTCCAGGTGTTTTCCAGCTGTTTTCCCACTGGTTTTCCAGGTGTTTTCCCCGCTGTTTTTCCCGGTGTTTTCCAGGTGTTTCTCCAGGTGTTTTCCCAGCGTTTTCCCGGTGTTTTTCCCGGTGTTTTTCCAGGTATTTTCCAGGTATTTTTCCTGGTGTTTTCTCGTTTTTTTCCTGGTGTTTTTCCAGGTGTTTTCCCGGCGTTTTCCCGGTGTTTTCCCAGGTGTTTTCCCGGCATTTTCCCGGTGTTTTTCCAGGTATTTTCCAGGTGTTTTCTCAGTGTTTTCCTGGTGTTTTCCCAGTTTTTTTCCCCGGTGTTTTCCAAGTGTTTCCAGGTGTTTTTCAGGTGATTTTCCCACTGGTTTTCCAAGTGTTTTTCCCGGTGTTTTTCCACGTGTTTTTCCAGGTGTTTTCCCGGTGTTTTCCCGGTGGTTTTCCAGGTGTTTTCTTGGTGTTTTCCCGGCATTTTCCCAGTGTTTTTCCAGGTATTTTCCAGGTGTTCTTCCAGGTGTTTTCTCAGTGTTTTCCTGGTGTTTTCCCAGTTTTTTTTCCCGGTGTTTTCCAAGTGTTTCCAGGTGTTTTTCAGGTGTTTTTCCCGCTGGTTTTGCAAGTGTTTTTCCCGGTTTTTCCAGGTGTTTTCCCGCTGTTTTCCCACAGTTTTCCCAGGTGTTTTTCAGATGTTTTCCCACTGTTTTTCCAGGTGTTTTCCCACTGTCTTCCCGCTGTCTTCCCGCTGTTTCCCGGTGTTTTCCAGGTGTTTTCCCGGCTCAGTTCCCCCCTCTGGCCTCCAGGGGCGCCGCGCGGGGCTCCACCCACGGCCACACCCAGCGGTACAGGGGACCCCAAAACGGGCCCCCCCCGCGCCTCTGGGGGACAAATTCCATAATTAGTTCATTAATTAGTTAATTAGGGAGTAATTAGGGCTCAGGGAGGGAATTAGGGGGAGTTACAACCCCAAAAACCAGCAAATTTTGGGGGGGTCGCCTCTAATTTTAGGGGCACAGAATGGGCCTCCCCGCGCCTCTGAGGGACAAATTCCATAATTAGTTCATTAATCAGCTAATTAGGGGGGCAATTAGGGCTCAGAGAGGGAATTAGGGGGAGTTACAACCCCAAAAACCGACCCCGGGGAGCAAATTTTGGGGGTTCACCTCTAATTTTAGGGGCACAGAACGGGCTCCCTACATCTCTATGGGGTTAATTAGCTAATTAGTTAATTAATTAGTTAACTAGGGGGTAATTAGGGCTCAGGGGGGGAATTACAGCCCCCAAAAATCAGCCCTGAGAAGCAGAAAGTGGAAGGAGGGGAAGGAAAAGCAAATAAAAGGGACTTAAAGGTGCCCCTGAGGGCGTGTCCTGAGCAATTTTTGGGGTGCCCCGCCCTAATTTTGGGGGGCCCCGCCCTAATTTTGGGGCGTGGCCACTGATTTTTGGGGTGAGTCCCTCCCAACCCTCCAACAAACGGCCCTGGGGGAGCAGGAAAAGGGGAATTTTGGGGTGTCCCCCACAGAAAAAAGGTCACTGAGGGGGCGTCCCCCTAAATTTTGGGGTGTCCTCCCCTAATTTTGGGGTGTCCTCCCTGATTTTGGGGTGTCCTCCTCAAGAAAAGGGGTTCCTAGGGGTGTGTCCCCCTAAATTTTGGGCTGTCCCCCCTAATTTTAGGGTGTCACCTCAATTTTCGGGTGCCCTCCCTAATTTTGGGGCGTCTCACCTTAATTTTGGGGTGCAACCTCCTAAAATTCGGGGTGTTTCTCCCAAAAAAGGGGCCTTAGGGGTGTGTCCTCCCCCAGTTTTAGGGAGTCCTCCCTAATTTTGGGGTGTCCTCCCTGATTTTGGGGTGTCCTCCTCAAGAAAAGGGGTCCCTAGGAGTGTGTTAACACCGAATTTTGGGGTGTCCCCCCGAAATTTTGGGGGCTTCCTCCCAAATTTTGGGGTTCTCCCCCCCAAAATAACCCCCAGGGAACACTGGGGACGACACCGGGAATGGGATCGAGGTGGGATTTTTGGGTGAACCTCCCAAATTTTAGGGCAACCCCCCAAATTTTGGGGTCCTCCCCTTAATTGTGACCCCCTAGGGGTGTCCCCCCAAATTTTGGGGGGTTCCTCCTAATTTTGGGGTTCTCCCCACCAAAATAACCCCCAGGGAACACTGGGGACGACATCGGGAACGGGATCAAGGTGAGATTTTTGGGGTGAACCCCCCAAATTTTTGGGTCCCCCCCCAAATTTCGGGCCGCCCTCCTAAATTTCGGGGTGTCCCCTTAATTGTGTGCCCCCCCCAAATTTTTAGGATGCCCCTCCAAAATAACCCCCAGGGAACACTGGGGATGACACCAGGAACGGGATCAAAGTGAGATTTTTGGGGTGAACCCCCCAAATTTCGGGTCACCCCCAAATTTCGAGCTGCCCCCCCAAATTTGGGGTTCCCCCCTCACCTGTCTCTCGTAGCTGAGCTGAAAAGCGTCTCCCAGGTGCCTCAACCGGGCCCCCAAAAGCTGCTCGGGGCCGGGGGGGGCCGCGGGGGGGGGGGGGGCCCGGGTGGCCCCTTGGGGCGCCCCCCCCCCCCCCCCCCCCCAATTTGGGGGGTCATCTCGTGCTCCGGGTCCTCCGTGGGGGGGAAATCACCTGGGGGGGGTGGAAAAAGGGGGGGTCAGGCTGTGCCAACCCCCCCAAAAAACACCCTAAAAGAAGGAGGGGGCAGAGAAATGGTTGGGGGGGGGGCTTGGGGGGACTTGAGGACCCCCCCCATGGGTGTGGGACCCCCCCAAAGGGATTGAGGACCCCCAGAGGGATTAGGGACCCCCCCAAGAAGAATTGGGACCCCCAGGGGGATTGGGGACCCCCCCATTGGGTGTGGGACCCCCCCCAAGAAGAATTGGGACCCCCAAAGGGATTGGGGACCCCCCCAATGGCACATGGACCCCCCTTAGAAGGGGGTGGGGACCCCCCAAAGGTGGGGACCCCCCCAAAGGTGGGAACCCCCCCAAAGGAATTGGACCCCCCCCCCC
>NW_020921400.1:0-5498 GCF_003984885.1 Neopelma chrysocephalum
CCAAATAAAGAACTCTGCATTGGCTTGTTTGCCTGACATCTTTCCTCTCTGACTTCTCTGGAGCTGCAGGGTCAGGGCCTCTGTGCAGAGCTGGGCCAGAAAAGAGTCCCAGCAGAGCAGCACTGCCAGGGAGCAGCAGCCCTTCTCCTGCGGGGCCTCCTCTTCCTTCCCTTCCACACTGCCCTGCAGAGCCCTGTGTTGTTGGAGGCCTCAGTGCTCTGGCAGTCGGTCCCAGTCCTGCTGCAGGACTGTCCAGGGACTGCAGGCAGGGACAGCCACGGGCACTGCTGGCACAGAGCTGACCTCTGCAGCAGCACTGCCATCCTGCAGGGGCATCTCCTCAGGGCAGGGCCTCAAAGCTTCAACCTTCTTTCCACTTTGCTCTCCAGGATGTGCCCAACACAACGCCCTGCAGAGGAAAACAGCAGAGAACAGCACAAGGGTGGGAGTGCTCAGGGTGGGGGCACCCAGCAGTGCCCTGGCACAGCCAGCGCCGCTCCCAGCACTGGCCTCTCACCCCAGGCCATTGGGCTTGTTCTTCCCTCCAAGGAGGGACAGCAAATGACCAGCTCAGGAGTCCATGTTTGCACTGCATGCACAAGACATGCCCATGTGTCACGGCTTGGGGCTGGGGGGTGGAAGGCTTAGACAAAGTTGATGGCAGAAGCTGTCTCGTTGAGCTACGAGGTGCAGAAAGGACCCCCTTGCTTTCTAAATTCCTTCTCAGAGAGGAGCCTGGGGGTGGCTGGATCTAATCTCAGGCTCAGATTTTGGTTTCAATTGAAGGAATTATAGAGACGGGATTCAATCACTTTGTCCTGCAGGTTTTAGTGATGGTAAATCAGAAATATTTATATGAAATTAACTATTTATTGTGACAATTGATCAGACAAGAGAACAGAAAGAAGACCTTAAAGATAATTATTTACTGCACAGTATAGAAGCAAAAACCTCCTAGCAGTATAGTGTAAGATAGGACAGTGTAGTCTATCAAAGTCATTCTATTAAAGCAATTGTCTCAAAGCCCGCAAAAAGAAACAATCCTGAAGCAGAGATTGAGGTAACTCACCCCACAACCACAGGGGGTATTTCCCTCTCTTTCGCTTAACCCCTGGGGAATGACCACGAAGAGCTGTCCCTGCTTCTTTGGAGAAGCTCCACAAACTTCAAGGAAGTCTGTGGAAGAATCTGCCACATGAAAGTTGCATGGGGCTTTTATAATTATTAAGGGTGACATATTTGCAGGCCAGGGAGCAGCTTATCTGTCAAATCCTGCTTCAAAAAGCAGAATGTGTGTTTGAAGTTTCATGAAGCATTTTCGGTTTAGCATAATTCAACATTAAAACCAGCACCTTGACACCAGCAGTAACTCACCACACAGACCTTGCACTGTTTGCATTCTCTGATAATTTTTAAGGTATTTTCAGAGCAGAGCATCCTGCCAGAAATGGCCCCTTTATTCCATGAGATTCCAAAAACTCTCAGGGTTCCTTTGGTTCCCTGAGGCCCTGCCGTGTCACAGTGGACTCTTGGTTCCATGAGGTTCTGGAGTGTCACAATGGCCCTGATGATTTCTTGAGTTTCCACTATGTCCCAGGATTTCTTTGGTTCCATGAGGCCCTGCAGTGTCACAATGGCTCCTTGATTCCACGACGTTCCAAAACATCCCAGTTTCCCTTGGCTCCAAGAGGCTCCCCAGTGTCCCACCGGCCCCTTGGTTCCAGGAGGCCCTGCAGTGGCCCAATGGCCACTCGGTTCCATGAGCTCCTGTTGTGGTTGAGCTCAATTTCCCCATCCCATCCTGTGCTCAGATGCCGGGAGAACTGCAGAGAACCAAGATGAGAACACGCCGGGCCCTGGTCCTCTTTGATGTCCGGGGCTGCCCCGAGAGGGAGTCCCCGGCCGCTGCCCCCGGAGCCGCCGCGCCGTCCCCTGAGCGCCGCTGAGGCGGCAGCGCTGGAGCGGGGCCGTGTCTGCCCGGAGCCGCCGCTGCCACGAGGCTGCCGCCGCTGCCGCTTTTGGCCTGCGCTGCCCCGCAGCCTCCCGGCACCGGCTTCCCAACACTGCCGGCGCCTGGAAGCGGAGCCGGCGCTCCTGCAGCGCCTCGGAGTCGCTGCTCCGCCGCCACAGCGGCTGCCGCCGGCGTCTGTGCCCGGAGCCGCCACTGCCACGGGGCTGCCGCACTCACCGCCGGGGTTGCCGCTCGCGCAGCCGCCGCTCTGCCCCGGCTGCACCGGGACCCGGCACCGCCTCGGGCCTGCGCTGCCGCCTCAGCGGCCACGGGGGACAGAGGGATGGGGGACCTTTGCTCTGCGACTCATGGGGCCTTGCTTTGTTCTGCTTGGTTCTTTGCTTTAGGAAAATTGCTGTTCATTTCTATGCTCCACTGGAACACCTCATGAATTCCAAATCTTTCCTAATCCGGGGGGAGGGGTTTCAATGGCATCGGAGGTCCCGCCCCTCGGGACACATTGTCAATAAACCATCCAGCTGACTTGGATGGGTTGGCTTGTGATCAGTCAATGCTTTGGGGAATGCTCTATTCTGGTTGAATGTTGCCCTTTCAACTGTTACCAAGCTCCCTTATTTTCTGAAGTTTGCCAGTAAAAGTGTGTTATTTGACCTCCTGAGAAAACGTGTGCAGTGTCTTCTCCCTTGTGGTCTCTCTCAAGGTACTCAAAGAACTGAAGGCCCTTTTCAAATATTTGGAGGGCGGAAATTTTTGGTGCCTTTTATATTTTTCAAAGTAAAACCCTTTTGCTGAGCTCGTAACTCAACCCTGGGGTCTTACAGTCACCATCCCTGGAAGTGTTCAAAAAACATTGAACTGTGGCACTTGGGGACATGGTTCAGTGGTAAAGATGCCAGTGTTGGGTTAATGGTTGCACTCCATGATCTCAGAGGTCTTTTCCAACCTCAGCAATTCTATGATTCTGTGGTGACTCAACCACTTCCCTGGACATTCTGTTCCAATGCTTGATAACCCTTAGCCATCCCTTTGAAGCTGCAGCCAAGGAACAGACCAGTGATTTTCACAGTGCTCCTGGATCACTGGATGTCCAAAGCCAAGGACATTTCCATCAGCACCTTGTCCTTCCTGCAGATCAGAGTCACCTGAAGCCTCCAGGCCCTCCACAGTGGCAGAGACCCCCCAGGCAGCAAAGCCCTGTCCTGCCAGGCTGCCCAGCCCAGCCCTGTGTCTCTCTGGCCCTGGGGACAGCAGGGTTTGCTCTCCTTGGGGCACCTCAGTCCCTCTTCCATTGCCATCTGCCCCCACCCCAGCAGGCTCTGGAGCAAAGCACGGCTGAGGTCCAGCCCAGCTCTGCTCTGACAGAAAGAACCTGCAGTCAGGGAGAGGGAGAGGACAAAGTCTTGTTTAACCAGCCTGAGGAATTATGGGCTCAATGACCTCCTGTATTCCTGGGCACTTGAATGACCCTGTGGATCAGCTTTGGTAGCAGTGAGGGGGCTGCAGGTTTCCCTCGGGGAAGAAGAGATCAAGAGTTGACTCTGTGTCAGAGAGAGCCAGTTTCAGGTGGCTCCAGAATGGACCAACCAGTGCCCAAAGCTGAGCCAAAAAGCAATTCCAGAGGCACCTGTGTGATAACCCTTTGGAGAAAGGAAAAAATCCAGGGTGCTGTAACCCAGGGAGGAGTGAGAGAAATGTGGGAGAAACAACCCTGCAGGCACCAAGGGGAGTGGAGAAAGAGGAGGAGTGAGAGAGAGCCTTGGTGGGCACCTGGCAGCCAAAAGCCAACCCCCCAGCCCTGAGAGCCACAGCTGAGCCCAGCACAAAAGCTCCTTTAGGTCTGGAGGTTTTTTTGCAGCAGCTTTTTAGCAGAGCTGCCAGATGGGCCATCAAAGGGGATGCTGAGCTAGGTCTGAAACCTGTGTGATCCTTGTCAGCCTTGGTTCCAGTAGAATGATGAAAGAGTTTTGGTAGGAAGGGATCTTTGACATTCATCAATTCCAACCCTCTGCAGTAAGCAGAAACATCCACAACTAGATCAGGTTGCTCAGAGCCCCATCCAACCTGCCCTTGAATGTTTCCAGAGATGAGGCATCAGCTTTCTGGGTAACCTGTGCCAGTGTTTCACCACCCTCACTGAAAAAACTTCTTGGTTATATCTACTTCAAACCTGCCATTTTTTAGTTTAAAATCATTTTTCTGATCACACCATATCTAGGCCCTACAAAATGTTTTCCCCCATCTTTCTTAGAAGCCTCTGTGGTGGTGCATCCTCCCCCCATTCTCCTCAGGCCTGGTCGATGATCTCAGGAGCTCCTGACAAGCCTTGACCAAACCAGCTGAGCAATGAAGAGCCCCTGGACTGGACCAGGGTGTGGGAAAGTGTCCCTGGACTGGACAAGGTGCTCCTGGATGATACAGGTGGGAGCAATCCAGAGTGGAACAGTTGGGGAACACAGGATAATCAATCATCCCATGAACGCCTTGGAACATTCCCTGCCTGTATCACAGCCCAAATGGAAGAGTCTGGATACAATTCCCAAATATTTTGGAAACTCCAGTCATTACTGACACCAGGATGGAAATTCAACAGATAACTAAAGCCAGTCACCTTGGGAGCCCACAACCAGCGGGGCTGGGGGAGGCCCTGGCAGCTCCCCAGCACCTCCCTCTCAGTGGGACACCTCTGGCAGCCTCTCCCAGCTCGGGAACCCTCCAGTTTGCAACACTCCAAAGACCGTCGCTGATGCCCAGGACAATTCTGATCCCCCTCAACAAACACTCCTCCAGCTGGGACCCTTGTGTGTTGGAAGCACAATGGGATTTGTGGGAGTGTTTCCCTGACAAGGAGAATTTGGGAGAGGGACCTTTACAAACCCAGATATTGCTGTGTGCACACATCTCTGCCTGGGTGTGGGTGTGAATTGACTGTGGTGGGAATGTTGTTACTGTGAATCTATAATTCAGCCACTGTCAAATTGTAGCAAATACTATTGAAGTACTCGATAGTTGTTAAACTGGTCAGTGATTAAGTGCTGCCAATCTCTTTTGCCACCTTATCTTTGGATCCAAATCCTTTGCACGCTGACCCTCCTGCATCCCAAGGCTCTGTGTAAACCATTCTCTTTCATCAAAAAATATATATTTTCCCTGACGCCCACTTTAAAATCTTCCTCCTTAGCTAAACTTCAACTCTAATTAGTTGTTGATGTCTTGAAGACTTGAAGACAATTTAAGGAAGGAAAATAATTTGTTTTCCAGTGTTTTAATGGGTCCCACAGTGTGTTTGGAGCTGCATCAGCTGTCAGTCCAAGATGGGCCATGTCAGAACTGGTGAGGCTGGGGGGTGAAGAGCAAGGTTGATCATCCAGGGTCAGTGTGGATCTCCTGAGGAGACACTCAGCATCAAGATCACTTGGAGAACACCTCTATCACCTCTTCTCTGAACTAAAAAATATCCATCCTTCAATTAAAAAAAAAATTACAAATTTTGAAGACTTGTTTTGAAATTGCCTTGAAGACAATTAAA